>NW_018406319.1:62156-102771 GCF_002113885.1 Mizuhopecten yessoensis
TGGGGTAGTGTTGGCGTTGAAAAAGTGATGATGAAGGTGTTTGTTTTGATAGTATCATTGTTTCTCCTGATCACCATCCGCCTCACCTCAGAGACCGGGACGCTCTCCTCCTGGAAATATGCCAGTATGTCTTCATCGGTGTCATTGCGCAAGGCTGGGCACCTGATTACCCCCTTGCTGCAATTAAGTGATGAGTGTGGTTTCACACTGACACCGATGCCGGCAAAACTGGTTGTTCCGAGTAGGTTCATCGCCTGTTGTTGGCGATAAACCTCTATAAGGAGATCGCCCGATCCCAATGGCTTAACGGATTTCAAAACCCCCTGCAATTCCCTGGATGCCCTTCCTCAACAGAAGTGGCGACAACGCGGCCGTTGTTTTACCACTCTGTGGAGGTCATCACAAGGAATTGCGGGAATTGGGTGTTCTGTGTTGTGTTTTGTGTTGTTTTTGAGCTAGAGTCATCGTTCTGGTTTTTGGTATGTCCGTCGTTTTGGTGGTTTTTATCTTTATCCATGTGTATTTTTGTTTGTTTCACGATCTACCCGCCCGCCACGGAGCCCAACAAGGGGACACTGGTGTGACGCGGATATCCAGCGCCAAGTGTCGGAGATACATAGAATAGTATACTCGTAAGAATATACATACTATTTGAAAGAGTATACTCTCGCGATTGACCCTAAGCCACTGCCTTCTATGGAGTATGTATACCAAGGGCTCGGCGTGACCAGCCGATTGGTGATAGAGGGCCCATATCACCTCTCGTCTACCCAGAGTCCGAAGCCAAAGCAGTCTGTTGCAGAATGTCGGATCATGTCTCCTTCCTATCAAGAGTTTGACAGTGATTCCGACTCTGTTCAACTACCAGGATCTTCTTCCCTCAGGAATACGAGATGCAACCCACGGCAAACAGGTTGGCTCAAATTGGAGCTACTGTGAAAGCCTTCTGCTACGATGACGCCCAGCGCGCACCAATCATACCCCCAAAATGATCACATACGCACTGAGCACCAACGTACCCAGCCTCGGGACGTGGACCCAGCTTTCTTGGCGATATGTCGAAACACCTGTTCCACCTCTAGGAAGCGTGTAACAGGATATCATCACAAGTTTGGGCCGAAAGTTCAAATAATTTGTCTTTATCAATATTATCCATTTTTTACTGCTTTTGTGCTCACTATAAAAACTTCATTGGTACTTCAAACAGTAATTTCCAAAATCCTGATCGCTCAAGAAAACTAGTTTGATCCTTAAAGAATCTCTCAGTCACGTAACAGTAACAATTGTCGGGCTTTGATGTCTGGTGTCGCTCCTTTTTATTATAAAAGGACATGTATCAGCCTAGCAATTGGTCAGGTTTTTTTTAACCCGAGACCAATCAAACAGCTATCTTCGTGCCTTCAATTTTGCTTTGACATATTCCAAGGATGCAGAGAGCATAAGTGAGCACAACCCATGGAGTGTTGAGGATGTACAATGAGAGGGTGTGTCTCAAATGTTTCCATGTTTTGAACCAGGGACTAGGTACCTAAGGGTGGGGTAGACCACAAGACTCATTTTTGGTAGCATGATGTATATCTGATTTAGGTATGGGGATCTCAACCATTTTTGTATTACGATCCAGAGATTAAGCCACCAGGGGTAGGGCAGACCCCAGAGCCAATCCTGATATCATATCCCTATTATAATTTCCATGCGCAATAATTTCAAAGTGATGACCCAGAGACAGAGTCCCCGTAGGTGCAGCCATACCCCAGGCAATTGTATGTATAGTTATTTGGGAGGGGTCTTGTCAGATTTAATAAAAATGTTCAAAATTTATCTCAACTTGGTTCATAACATTCATGAACTTGAATTTTTAAGAATATCTGGTGTACCTGAACTGTCTCAGCTTCGATCACGAAATAAAATGGATTTGTACTTTATAAAAACAGTTCACGAGCTTATAGAATATAGTTCATAAACTCTGCAAAACTGTTCATGACCTTGAAATGATTATGACTGTTTCGTGAATTTTGATGAACATGTTCATGAAGTGATATTCAAGAAGTTTTATGAATGAGAGATGGACATTCATGAACTCTTCATGCACAATCACGAGTTCAGGAACTTCATTATCACGGGTTAAAACATGTCTTAAACATTGAGATAAGAAATAAACAAAGGGCCCTAACTATGTCTATTGGGTTAAGAGACATGATTTCAGTACCGAGCACTATATGATACATGATAAACTAAGGGATGTAACTCTGCATATAGTTTGGCATGGGACACGTGTCACATTCTGAAAGTCAATAATTTCTAGAAAGCTCCAGACAGTCTTCATCAATAACAGAATACTGTAATAAAAATGAACGAAATAATAATTTGTAATATCTTTTATTATTATTTGAAGCATATTTGCAATTATTCTCTGTTGCATTTTGTTCTTGTATGAAAAGAAAATCCACAAAAACACTTAACATCATAATTATACCAAGATTCCAATAAAGTTCCTCTATATGAGCTGAAGCTTCACATTAGAATAAAAGTACACTCATTGCCGATCAGTCTTTCGAACTTGTAGATTATTGTCTACAATACTGTCTATGCATAAGATTACCTATGGAACATGATTACAAGTAACATTATCTACTGAATTGGTTACAATATTAATCAAATAAAATATTTTTTCTAAAACACAATTAAAATGGTAAAAACATCAATGATTTATAAAATAATCAAAATCATTTTGTTCTACATTTAAATGAATACAATGTATTTAAAATTAAATTAATAACAATTCAAATTGTTTCATTTTATAATTTATAGACATTCCTGATTCGACTTTCTCAAGCTTATAACCCTGGATTCTGAAATCTTGTTGCATCCTAATGTTTGTTGTGGTTTAACCAAGATTCTTGTATTACAATCATGATACAATATACAATATAAACCATTACACTATAACATTATTACAATCATGATACAATATACAATATAAACCATTACACTATAACATTATTACAATATACCTGGTATTAGTAGGATGAGAAAACATTACTGTTAATACAGATAATGGAGGATAAGATCAGAGGAGCAGAGTTAAGACAAATACCAGAAGATAGTTTGAGAATATGGTGAGAAGAAGGAATTAAGAATAAGTATACCAGAGAGGTACAGAAGAATGTGATGAAAGTCAAAGTGATAAATACAGAAAAGGTTCAGAACAGGTTGACACATAAAATTTAACCTTCTTTTGTTGTCAGAGGAGAATATTTGTTCCCCAAAAAAATTCCATGCTGATCCTTAGTTTCGTTCCCCTATTACAGGCTCAGGCTCACTGACTAGTGTGCTATCTGCAAATATTTACATTTTCTGTTCTGTTGACTCCAGGAAGTTGACTTGATTTTCCCCCCAATGAACTGTTCAGTTCACTTCGCACAAAAGTTCAGTCTCTTCATTAGCCCATGAAAACAAGCTAATACACATTCAAGCCTTGACTATGTCTAGTATGTAATTAAAGTACTAGATTAACAAATTAACATACAAAGTTGAAATGGAACATAAACATGACTTGTTAGACTTGTTGACAAGACACATAAAACAGTGAACAGTGTAAATCTGACATTTGTGCCTAAAAATGTAGCAACCATAATATCTTGAATCTTCACATCTTATTGAACATAGAACAAGATAAATATTGACATTGTGTGACCACTTCTGGCAAGTTTCTATTTACTGACGTTATTGCATGTCTCTCTGGAATGCAAATTTTAATATCAATAAACTTGCGTACAAACAATGCTTTTCTAATGTTACAAAGACACAATCCTCACTGTAATCGGAGTGTAAATCAATGGACAATTATACAAAGACAATTTTAAACTAGCAATGAAATGTTGGATAAATCCTGTTATGAATATAAAGTCATCCTGGGTTAATGATATTGTATACTGGCATCCTATCATAAGTGATAAACTGTGTAGCTGTAGACAACAATAACACCAGCTTGTTGTCTATCATTGGTCTGTCCCTCCCCACATAGAATTATGAACAACACATCGGACAAAAACGAACTACAGAAAACTAAATCATTCTGTCCTCAATGTTGCTTCTCTAGAGCTGAACAACACTGAAATAAATAGGACTGGTGACAGAGGGAAATACCTGGAGTGGTGTTAATATACAACACCATTACGCATTTCTGGCTCAGCAGAATAAAACTGCAACGGCTCAATAAAATAGTCTCAATTTCTGGAGTAAACCTTATGATATTATCATTTATTACATACTTACTAATGAATATGTTTTTTTTGTATATGCGATACGACACAATTGCTCTTACCCATATCAGCCCTCGACGTATCACACCCCAAAACCTGTATCAGCATGCAAAACCCGTATCCCCCCCCCCCCCCTTTTTTTTTTCTCAATGTTTCAAAAGAAAAATGGATCATAAGATAGTCATAAGATAGTAGCTTTTATTAGTAAGTATATAATAAACAGAATAAAACATGCCTTTTTCCATATTACACCCAGTATCAACCCTCGGGCTGATATTGCAGTCTCGGGTTGATACTGGGTGTGATATTGAAAAAGGCATGTATTATTCTCTATTGTTGCCGTAATATCCATTTATATCCTTTTTATGATGCAATAAATTAATAAAGGCATAACAGCAAATGCTTTTGGCAGTGTATGAATACATTTACTTATTTTCTTTAAATTGAAATTAAATGATCTTTGTTTTATCATTTGATTTTGTGCAGGAAACAGCTTGTGATATCAGCTATGCCTTTGTTGCTGTTCTAGTTATTGACCTGCCTTTGCTGATAACATTTATTAATTTTGGATTGAAGGGAAAAATATCGAAAATATAAGCAATAAACTACATAGATGTTGCAGACTTTCTGGTGTAGCTGCAACATGTGGTGTAGTTACACTGTTTGGTCTGTAACATCTAACCTGTTCTCCCATTGGGTATACACCCCTAAGGGTGAGACAAGGAAATCTCACACCGGTAAAAGTGTGGATACACCAGGGTACCTAAGAAAAAGTTAAATCCAAATATGGGTACAAAATATCAACATTTTTATATTTTGTTCCAGTGTTTGGCTTCACCTTATGATAGAACTTCAAAGAAACTGTCCCAAATATTCATGCCAACACTCACACTGACATGTACAGGCAAATACTTTTCTGTTCTTTGAACAAGCAAGCTAAAAACTTTAATCAAGATCTGACATTTAAATCAAATGAAAGTTCCCTTAAAATAACGTAATTATACATGTACACAAAAAGTCTGATATTCTACAGTAAAATTTGAGTTCCTTGTGTATGTAAAGGAAACTGAAGATTGAGTTTCTTCTTACTTGTTGACAAACTTATTGACACATTTCTATTTGATTTGATATAGAAATATCATTGTAATCTGAAAATAGGTTTCCCTCTTCATTTGGGGGTGAGCTGGAAGTTGTCAAGCACAAACTTGATGGCCTGAAGGGGGTCCTCAATGTGACGCATCTTGTTGCGTTGTAAAACCCAATCAGGATGGATTCTATGCTGTCTTCGCTGCGAGGGCAAAATGGGCAAGGTGGCATTAAAACTTTTAGCTGCAGAAATTTTCGCTTGTCTGA
Source organism: Mizuhopecten yessoensis (assembly GCF_002113885.1). Lineage (NCBI taxonomy): Eukaryota > Metazoa > Mollusca > Bivalvia > Pectinida > Pectinidae > Mizuhopecten > Mizuhopecten yessoensis. The sequence continues at coordinate 67,775 of NW_018406319.1, forward strand.
TCAGTCTTGCCTCTGTAATCTTGTGCTTCCTTGCCGTCAGTGTATAGATGCTCAAAAGTTTGCTTGTAACCTTTTTGTCATTCAATATCACCTGTTGGAAACAAAGAGAAATTATGATGATTTGTGTCAGTGAACACCACCTGGTGGGTGACTCGGGTAACAGTATTTATTACAAATCTGCTGAATCATTATAGAGTGAAACAGTTTTCAGGCGATGCATTACAAGGTTGTGTAATTTACACAGAGATACAAGATGATGTATTGACCCTCGTTTACACAGAACTCCTTTTGTCTGGAACTCATTAGTTGTCACGCACTGATCAGCATATTCTAGAACCATGTTCATTAAAGCAGCGTTACATGATTTTTTATCATCATTATTGTTCCAATGAAGACTTGCAGGAAACAAACTGAACATTAGATTTTTGATGTTTGTTTCTTCATTTTTAACGGCCCATCGACGGCTGTGGTCATTTAGGGCCATGGTGATTTATTTATTTATTTTATTTTTTTAACAAACATGTGAGTAGCGAAGATAAAATCAGATAAAATGGTTCATTTTAAAAGCATTCGCATTGTATGTGTAGATAATAAAAAATAAAAAAAAAGGGGGTTAAAATAATAAAAGAGATAACGAATAGATGATATGGAATATGCGATATATATATAATGTCAAAAATGGTAAGGTGGGTTAAACATTAGAACATTAGAATACGGGATAATTATCATTTAAAACAAGTATTATAGGCAAACAAATATCACACCTAGGTACATGTGTGTGATACACCCAATATCACACCTAGGTACATGTGTGTAATACACCCAATATCACACCTAGGTACATGTGTGTAATACACCCAATATCACACCTATATGGTTTTATCTCATTGTACAGGAATGGTCAATGTGTGGTAGTAGGTGTCCAAACAAAGTTTGCGCTACCTACAATGTCATATAAAAACATGTCTGGTAGTAATAGATTATCAGCTTTCTTGTATTTTTAACATTTAATAACCATATTATTGTTCATAAACACATGCATATGTTATGGATATAAGCCGAAAACTGTCTAATAAGTAGGAGAAAGGACAGGTGTCGAGGCCTGTTAGGACCGAGACCTGTTCTTTCGCTCACTTATTGGACAGTTTTCGGCTTATATCTAACTTAAAACACCAATCAAAAGTAGGCAAGTGTGATCTTTGATTCTTCAACCTTGACCTATGACCACCAATATCAAATAAGTTGTAGAAATAAATGTGGTGTATATATTGAATTACAATAAACTCCCCCTTTACTTAGTAGGGATCTTGTCTACTCAAGGAAGGATACAACAGGTGATAATTATGATTTAGATTCATAAATTATGAGCTTGCTAATGGAAATAGAAAATATCTACTTCATTGTGATGTCATATCTTGTGGCATTTCGTGTGAACACCATGTTGGCTCAGATATTTCTGATGATGATAAAATGATTCGTACATCAAAAACAGCAGTGGGTTGAGTGGTTTTGTGAAACCTCCCCAATAACTACATTAAATAATGTATTATCATGATGTCAATTCTACTTCATCACTAAAACAGCCCAACCAACCTATCAATCAGTCATTTCCCAATTTGGATGATACTTTCTCATAATCATCATGAGTGTTTGAATTTGTCTACTGGAGATGAAGCCAGTTATTGGTACCTTATGACAGTGACAGTGAGAACTGCCATATCCTCAGGCACTTACACACATCATTGCACGACTGTTTTCCTCCCTTACATTTCGTCGAAGCAAATACGTTTGATGTATTCCACAAAATTCCATGATGTGGTTCTATAATGCAGGCACACCTACGCCTGGGTTTAATTTTTTACATCAATTTGGATGTATGTTATATGTACACAAATCACAATGTCTGTTTTTTCTTTGACTAATTATGAATTTTGAAAAATGCCGATTTCTTTGCCAATCTGTATTTTGCAAAATGACATCTTTTGATTATTTCCATTGTGATCAATAATAATGTTTATTTCAGGAAATAGATCATAGACATCACATGTAACATGACAGTTGACATACATATTACAGTACAACATACATATATATTACTAAAAATATTTAACAGAATATCACAGGTTTTTGGGGCAGTCCAAGGGCAGGTGATTGGGCATCCCCTTCCTACAAGCTCTCCGGACGCTCAAATATTAATGAACCTATATAGCTACATGCATTAAATTATCGTCAGTAATAAAATATTGTATTATCTTAAAATATTATATTATATATGAAACTAAAATTCATAACTGATTTTAAGATATAGGTAATTATATTTATACAATTAATACAACACAAACATTGATCTTTAAACATGAGGATAACCCATGAAAGCCCGAAAGCTTATTTCCAATGGATCATGTAACATTAACACAACGCCCATTTTTACAATACAGATTCCAATTCCCTTGCCACTTGTTTCCTTTATTGGTTTAAATTGATCTGTCTCTGTGACATACATCTGCTGCTAGAGCATCTATATGAGTTGATAAAGCTTATAACAATATGACAAATATTGCTACACTGAACCTATACAGTAAGGACTTGACGAGGCCAGAACGGATGGAGTCAGTGACGACGAAATCACTAAGCCCAATCAATAGTCTGCTGTATGTGTTCACAGCTAAAGGCAAAGTGATCTAACGTTTTGCCTTCCTCACGTTTTACCCTCCTTACATATGTGCCTGATTAGTTGTGACCATGGCAACAATTGTAATGCTGCTCTTAAAGGGACATCACGTGAAAAGGCGTTTTTTTTTTAATGAATGTATGTATTGTATGCACTTCCACTTATGTTACCTCGCTATCCCCATATTCATAGTCCGTTCCNGCCTCATGTATAAACCTTCGTTAAGCACGGACTAATTGTTTCTGCTTGGTGCCAATTTCCCACCAATAAAAAACAAAATCAGAATGGGTCTCAAAAAAGACCTGATACCAACCTCTGATGTTGTTAAGTATGACATCTGATCCTTTAAAATAGATTAATGAACACCAAGACCAGATCTAATGAGGCCGTGTCCAACTCCTACTTTGATACTATGGTTTAAGGAACCCTGTCCCACTACAGGACACTAGAGAATTCCACTGTAGTGTTTTAACACATACAGTAATCTGCCGTAACCCAAGTATGTGTGTAGTCGAATTGGGCCAAGTTCTAAAACTGACTACGTGGCCCTGTTGGTTATGACCATTACTGATCAGAGGTCCAGGGTACAAACCATTTTTTTCCCCTTTCTCCCAGAACACTTGATGATATATGTTATTATTTGTTTTTTTTGCTTAATATTCATTCTTATTATTTTAATTTTTCGCAAAAAATCAGCAAGGTATGAGTTTCTTTCAGAACTGATTTATTAAAGCTGTTGTCACACAGGTTAAAAAATCGTAGTTTCAGATTTCTGCAGTGGTACAAAGATCCTTCACTATAAACTACATTTTATTGAGAGATTTGTGAGATATCAAGTACACAGTAACTGTCAAAATGTAGGTTGTCACATGGCAACCATCTTGTTCTGATCATTATCAAAACGAAACATGAAATACTAAGGACCAAGGGGAACCTTTGCATGAAATTTGAAAAATATCCATCTGAATATCTTGAGAAATTGCAATGTACCAGGTAACAAACTTGACCTGTCAAAATTAAGAGATGATCACTTGGTAACCATCTTTTCCTGATCAATTGAAAGGATGATGCCAAACACAGCAGTATAGAGTCTTGTTCAAAAGTTCCACAAGGCGCATTTACTGTTGGACAGCTTAAAATAGCATATGACACACAAGCTCATTCTGGCCTACACAAAATGGTGTTCCAATGTACAATATTTCACTACTAAAATGCAAGAATGATCAACCCCCATTTCCCCCAAATTTGGCATCCATCATTGGACAGGTACTCCCCTTCCCATGTCGTGTGGGAGTCGGAAGTCATTCTGTCTATCCATGGGATCAGTCTACGTAGCATGCACTCCCTCAAAAAGCTAGCTCACATTTTCCGACACGTGAATTCTCTCCTACATGCCTTCGTCCTCCCACGTGGCAGGATAGTTTTGTTGGTGTACCTTTCTGATATTGATCAAGCTGCTCATGACACCAGCATCCTCATGTCTCAAAATAAATTAGTTACCAACTGTTTTGGGAATTATAAAGTCAAGTTCACAGCCGTATAGCCAACACGTGAGTTTGGGATCAATGTTAAGGTCCACCCCAGGATTTGAGCAGTTTCAATGCCAAGGATGGATGTGACGTGACTAAGCATCCATCTGGTAGCTCCTACACATTACTACCCAGTACATGCATGCTTAAAAACAAAAATAGGAGATCATTCTAGAGGTTTTTAATCCTATTATGAAGAATCATACATGTTCCTAAGATAATTAGATAAATGACAAAGGGTTAAATCAATAAAAAAATCCCATTTCCTGGAAACAAAATAAATGCAAAGAGGAAAAGGGAAATAAGTGACAAGCATTTTCAAATATTCAGAGACAGATGTTTTGTGTAAAACCTTTTTGTGCTGTTATGTGAAAACCTAGTTTCAGCAATCCTTTTAACATTTTGCATCTAGTTTGTTTGTTTGTTTGTTTGTTTGTTTGTTTATGTTTAACGGCCCATCGACGGCTGTGGTCATTTAGGGCCATGGTGATTTATTTTATATTTTTACTTTTTTACAAACATGTGAATAGCGAAGATAAAATCAGATAAAATGGTTCATTTTAATTAAAAGCATTCGCATTGTATGTGTAGATAATAAAAAAATAAAAAAGTGGGGTTAAAATAATAAAAGAGATAACGAATAGATGATATGGAATATGTGATATAAAAATGGTAAGGTGGGTTAAAAGACATCAGAGTCTATAAAATAGACCGATATCTTTCAAATAGTTAAATAATGCCTTCGAATCCATGGAACTGAAAAGTGTTTTCATATCCGGGACTCGGAAGTAGTTATCACGAATGTGTTTAAAATCGGAACATTCTATTAAAAAATGCTCCACTGTAAATGGAGTGTCACATGCGTGGCATGAAGGTATATCTTCTCGTTTTAAAAGGTACGAATGAGTAGGATATGTGTGCCCAGTGCGGAGCCGAGCGAGGACAACTTCCTCTCTACGATCTTTCCGACTGGGAATAGATGTTTTAAGTTTCGGTTGTATCTTAAAAAGTTTGTTGTTGGTCTCCAGAGACCAGCGTTTCTGCCATTCATTTTGAATGGCTGTACGAATAGTAGGTTTAAAATCTGTGTATGGTAGTTTGATATTTGTTTGTTCGAGATTCAATGCATTTTTTGCTTCCCTGTCAGCAAATTCGTTGCCTTTTATTCCGACATGGCTCGGAATCCATAGTAAAGTTATTTTAGACTTTTTTAATATACGAGATATTCGAAGAGCAAGGTTTTGTACGATTGTGTTTTTAGGATCTCGTAACTGTAAACTCTGTAGGACAGATAGAGAGTCTGAACAAATAATTGCCTTTTTAATGCGGTGTTCATCGATATGGTCGAGGGCCAAACCAATGGCGCATGCTTCAGCAGAAAAGATGGAGGCGCCGTCTGGTAGTCGGACTGAAGTGCAAGTATTGGCAGTACAGCAGGCTGCTGCCACTTTCTCACCTTCTTTGGAGCCATCGGTGTAAAGTTGTGTATGAGAAGGGTAATTCGAAATGCATTCCCGAAAGGAGGATTTGTGTTCTTCGGGCATAACACTTGATTTCCCTCGCTCATGTAATGTAAAGTTAAAATCGGGGGTTTGAATGGTCCACGGAGGAACATCAGATATGTTAAATTCAGCTATGTCCGTCAATTTTATGTTGAGTTCTTGCAGGAAATTCAAAATTCGGATACCAAATGTTGGCAGAAGTTTTTGGTTTTGCGTAAATATGTTTTGGTATTTGGGGTTGAATACTTGGTTGAAAGCAGGATTTTTAGGGTTTGATTTTAATTGAGTTGCAAATTGTAATGAAAGTTTTATTCTTCTGTCATAAAGGGATGGTTCATTTGCTTCCACGTACAGGCTTTTTACAGGTGTTGTTCGAAAAGCTCCCAGGGCAAGACGTAGCCCTTGGTTATGGATTGGGTCTAGCAGCTGAAGGAACGAACTGCGCGCCGACCCGTATACCATAGAATCATAATCCAGTTTTGTTCGAATAAGTGATCTGTATAGGCGCAAAAGCATTTCACGATCCGCTCCCCAATCAGTATGAGAAAGGACTCGTATAATGTTTAACGCCTTGGAACACTTATCCTTCAGATACTTTATATGTGGTATGAAAGAGAGTTTCGAATCAAAAATGAGGCCGAGAAATTTAGTCTGTTCAACAACAGGAATTCTAGTGCCATCGAGTGTTAGATTTGGGTCATTGTGTGCTTTTCGTTTTTGACAGAAATGCATGCACACAGTTTTGGATTTAGAGAATTTGAAGCCGTTTTCGTCTGCCCAATTTTGTAGTTTGTTTAAACTCTGTTGAAGTTGTCGTTCTATCGTGTGCATGTTCTTAGATCTGTAACAGATCAAGAAGTCATCCACAAATAACGACCCTTCTGTTGATTGACCAAGACATTTGACTATATCATTTATTTTAAGTCCAAACAGTGTGACTGATAGGATTCCACCCTGTGGGACTCCCATTTCCTGTTTAGACGTTTCAGAAAAAGTTGAACCAACACGGACTTTGAAGTGTCTATCTGATAGGTAATTAGATATAAAATTGGGAAGGTTTCCACGTACGCCAAGGTCGTGAAGATCTTTCATGATGCCATACTGCCATGTAGTATCATAGGCCTTCTCAAGATCGAAGAACACAGCGACAAGGTGTTCTTTCTTGGCGAAAGCCTCTCGAATGAACGTCTCTAATCTGATGAGATGGTCATTTGTCCCTCTTCTATTTCTAAAGCCACTTTGAAGAGGGGATATTATATCGTTGGCCTCAAGAAACCAAACCAGTCTAGTGTTTATCATTCGTTCTAAAGTTTTACATACACAACTAGTCAGAGAGATAGGACGATAGTTGTTTGGGTCAGTAGCATCCTTTCCCGGTTTTGGGATAGGTATAATTGTGGAGTTCTTCCACGAATCGGGAATCTTTCCGGAAGCGTAAACTTGGTTGAATATGTAAAGAAGGCATGTTAGTGAAGAGTCCGGTAAGTGCTTTAGAAATTGATATGGAATATCATCAGGACCTGAAGCAGTGTCCTGTGATTTTCTAAGCGAATCAACAAGTTCTGGTAGGGTAAATTGTTCATTATAACTTTCTTTGTTTGATGATTTGAAATTGAGCCGTTTCTTTTCTCTCTTTTTTTTCAAAGACTGGAATTTTTGGGAGTGGTTTAGAGGGGATGAGTTTTTAGCTATGTTTTTTGCAAATGCATCAGCAATTTCAGTTATAGACGAGAAAATTTTGTTTTTATTAATGAGGTGGGAGGATGTTGCCTTTTTCTTTTTCCCACTTATTTTCCGAATCATATCCCATACTTTTTTTGAGGACGTGTTTGATGATATCTTGGATACATATTCTCTCCAGCTGTTTCTTTTGTCAATTTTAATTGATCGCCGAGCCTTTGCCCGCCAAATTTTAAATTCACTGTAGTTTGAAGCAGTTGGGCAATTGAAGTAGCGTCTTAGAGCAGCTGCCCGATTACTGCGTGTTTTAAAAGATTCTTCAGATAAAAGGAACTTCGTAGGTTTTGGAGCGGATTTTGGAATTGTCTTTTGGGCAATAGAAGTGAGTGTTTCAGTAAAAGTTTTGATAGGGTCGTCGAGGTTAGTAAAATTGTCTATGGTTAGTTTTTCAATGCACATGTGTTGGAATTGGGCCCAATCTGCTTTGTGCATATTCCATCGAGGTAGAGGATCATCAAGAGGAGTCCCAATATTCTGAAGAAAAATTGGGAAGTGGTCACTCCCACAAAGATCATCATTTACCCTCCAGTCATAGTCAAGTAAAATGGATGGATGGCATAATGATAGATCAATGTGGGTACGAGAGCCTGTAGCAGGGTGTAAATAAGTAGGGGTATTGTTGTTAAAAAGGCACAAGTTGTTTTTATCTATAAATTCCTCAATACGTCTTCCTCTCTCGTCTGTGTTGGGAGAGCCCCACAGGCTATTATGACCATTAAAATCACCGAGGATTATGAATGGTGTTGGGAGCTGGGAGACGAGATTATTGAGTTGCTCACAAGTGAAAACAATACTCGGAGGGAGATAAATTGAACAGACAGTTATTTGTCGGTGTAATGTTGCACAGACAGCAACAGCCTGTAAATTTGTGTTTAACTTGATCATTCTGTGAGGAATATTTTTATGGACAGCTACCGCTGCGCCACCTGCTGCTCTGCTAACTACAGTTGGAATATTAGTGTAGAGTGAGAAATTTCTAAGCGTGATTGGGTTTTTGAGCATGATTTCTTGAAGACAAAAAATGGCGGGTCTAAATTCTTTTGATAGATTCTGAAATTCTTCTATATTTGCCTTTAATCCGCGGATGTTCCATTGGATAATTGTGTTATTTATCTTTTGTTATTTTGGCTGGATTTCGATGGAGTTGAAGCACGAAGCGCGGAGGCATTCGTCTCCATCTCATCATCGAAATCTAGTAGGACATTGAACCGGTTTGTCGGGTCCTCTGATCCTTTGCCAAAGGTGACATTCAGATCCGGTCCTTCGGATTTGCCCCTCGCTATTTTAATTTTTTTCCTAGGTCTGTTGGTGGGTGATGTTGTCTCTGGTTTCAGTTGGGATCGAGGAACAGATGTGAGTGAGCGAGATCGCTGCGAACGCACATGTGCCCTAGATGTGCCAACCTTTGGAGGGTTTTCTCCTGAAGAGGAAGGTGTTTTTGATGGTGGTGCTGGTTTTGATTGTGGTGCTGGTTTTGATGAAGGTGCTGGTTTTGATGAAGATGCTGGTTTTGATGGTGATGCTGGTTTTGATTGTTTGCTGTTTTTGGTTGGTTTTCGAAAAGTCGTGAAACGGGATGGGTCCCCCGTGAGGATTTTCAAGTTCTGTTGACCAGCCATGTCTGGGACTTGTGAGCCCCAGGCAGGTATGTCTTCAGAAACTTGAACCGAAGCATCCTTGACCGTGACACTGTCAACCGGCGCCTTGCCTCGAGTCACTTGTGCGTAAGAGGGTGTAGCAATGTCTGCACTCCCGACTATCCTCCTGGCCTCGGGGAAAGAGACACCTCGGGTATATTTAACCCGTAATATCTCCCTCTCCTGGCTCCAGGTAGGGCAGTCGCGAGAAGAGGCAGCGTGCTTCCCCTCACAGTTGACACAGCGCAGGTTGGCGATGTCACAGTCATTTTGCTCGGTGTGACCCTCACGGCCACAATACTGGCAGATCGATTTTCGTCTACATCGCTTTTCGTGATGACCGTACTTCTGACAGTTTCGGCATCGCAATGGATTTGGGATGTAGACGGAAACGTTGTACCTCTGGTATCCGATTGTTAGTATTTGGGGTAGTGTTGGCGTTGAAAAAGTGATGATGAAGGTGTTTGTTTTGATTGTATCATTGTTTCTCCTGATCACCATCCGCCTCACCTCAGAGACCGGGACGCTCTCCTCCTGGAAATATGCCAGTATGTCTTCATCGGTGTCATTGCGCAAGGCTGGGCACCTGATTACCCCCTTGCTGCAATTAAGTGATGAGTGTGGTTTCACACTGACACCAATGCCGGCAAAACTGGTTGTTCCGAGTAGGTTCATCGCCTGTTGTTGGCGATAAACCTCTATAAGGAGATCGCCCGATCCCAATGGCTTAACGGATTTCACATCCCCTGCAATTCCCTGGATATCCTTCCTCAACAGAAGTTGCAACAACGCGGCCGTTGTTTTGCCACTCTGTGTGGAGGTCATCACAAGGAATTGCGGGAATTGGGTGTTCTGTGTTGCGTTTTGTGTTGTTTTTGAACTAGAGTCATCGTTCCGGTTTTTGGTATGTCCGTCGTTTTGGTGGTTTTTATCTTTACCCATGTGTATTTTCGTTTGTTTCACGATCATTGATGACTCAGTGGTTTGTTGTGACATCACTGATAACACAGTGTGTTGTTATGACATCATTGATGACTCAGTGTGTTGTTGTGACATCACTGATAACTCAGTGTGTTGTTATGACATCATTGATGACTCAAGTGTGTTGTTATGACATCACTGATAACTCAGTATTATTTTGACATCACTGATAACTCAGTTTTGTTTTGTTTTCCAATTATTTATCAAGCATTGAGTCATAGGTAACTTATTGTTTTTCTCTATGTTTGAATTTTTTGTATTGGGGTTATAAACGGTACCTATATTCATTATTATCATTATAAAACACTATTGGGGTGATAAACAGTACCTATATTCATTATTATCATTATAAAACACTATTGGGGTTATAAACGGTACCTATATTCATTATTATCATTATAAAACACTATTGGGGTTATAAACGGTACCTATATTCATTATTATCATTATAAAACACTATTGGGGTTATAAACGGTACCTATATTCATTATCATCATTATAAAACACTATTGGGGTTATAAACGGTACCTATATTCATTATCATCATTATAAAACACTATTGGGGTTATAAACGGTACCTATATTCATTATCATCATTATAAAACACTATTGGGGTTATAAACGGTACCTATATTCATTATCATCATTATAAAACACTATTGGGGTTATAAACGGTACCTATATTCATTATTATCATTATAAAACACTATTGGGGTTATAAACGGTACCTATATTCATTATCATCATTATAAAACACTATTGGGGTTATAAACGGTACCTATATTCATTATCATCATAATAAAACACTATTGGGGTGATAAACGGTACCTATATTCATTATTATCATTATAAAACACTATTAGGGTTATAAACGGTACCTATATTCATTATTATCATTATAAAACACTGTTTGATGTCACATTTACTTGTGTCACAAATGAAGATTTTCAATAAATTAAAATATTCCACACTATGTTCTGAATAAAACTGCCATGATCACCCATGACAATCTAATTGCTTCTTATCTCATTATTATTATTGCGTATTGAAAATACCACTGTCCAGTAGATTTGAAGATACTTGAAATTAAATAGTCCAACAATACAAGAGGCCCATGGGCATTGATGGTCATCCGAGTTGTAATACAATTATCACTTGTTATTGTGGTGTGAAAGAGAATGGCAAAGCTTGCTTATCAGTAGAAATACATATGGGTAACTATAAAAACTTTGGGCGACAGTGAAGTTACAGTGTCATATATTGATGTATATCCAAACATTACCATACATTATTAGAATAAATTAGCTTTGAAATTAAGATATATTATAGTAAACATATTTTTTTTTTAGTTGCACAGCATCACAAGATGTTCCACACCAAACTTAATTTAATATAAGGCGTTTTGGCCCCTAGAATATGACTGATGGTTTAGCACATTGCTTCCGCTCCATGTAAACGCCTCAACTGTAAAACAGTCAACAGCCTACAGCTATTTGGTGTGGTGAACTAACACTGCAAAAAGAAAATTGCACAAATTGCTTTGTAACTTTAACTTGAAGTCCAATTTTTTTTAATTTTTTTTCGGCCCCATAAATATGAAAAAAGGTTCAGCACAATGTTTACACTCCATATACATGTCTCAGCCCCATAACTGTCAATATCTTCCTGACTCTGGTGATGTAACATTTTTCTGGAAAAATTGCTTATTTTTTTTATACCTAAAGTGAAAGGCTGATGCAGGGTGACTACATTAGCCCCCTATTCTCCTGAGTAGGCCAACTAATGATGTTGAGGAGTGACAAACATATATCACACGCAATGTATTTATATAGATGGTAAATGTCAATGAGTAGTGAAATAATAATATAATATAGTAGTAAAGTTTAACCCCCTTCACAAGGAGGAATAGTAAACGTGTTGTAATGAAATCAACTTTTGATAAACAATCTTTGGACCTTTCTATCATTGAAATATGGATATATTCAACCCAATTTTGAATTATAATTTTCACACAGAAAATAAACAAAATATACCCTAAATTGTTATCATCTCTTTGAACTACAGTGAATTCACTAAAGTACATGGTCACGAGTACGGTGTCCTACCACTAGACTAAAAGAATCTGTCACCCCCTTGGGGGTGAGACAGGGGAATCTCAACCCGAGAGGGAGATTCTTAAGTTGCTAAACACAAGGCTTTGCCGAGTGTTTGGCAACTTAAGAATCTTTCCCCGAGGGTTGAGATTCCCCTGTCTCACCCCCAAGGGGGTGAATGATTTTATTTCTCTTACCCTTTTCTCACATTGTGTATCATATACACAGTGTAATGATAACGTTACATGCTAAAATCAGGGTTGACGTGACGTTGATGGATTGTTGACATTACGTCATCGTATTGTTGAAGTGACGTCATAATATTGTTATGAATAGGGGAATCCCCCTGTCTCAACCCTAGGGTGAGACAAGGAATTCTCTTACCCTGGACAGGTGTATCCGCACTTTTACCGGTGTGATATTATTTACCATTGTTTACTTTGTGAAATTATTTATTTAAGCCCCTCTTAAAAAATTATCTTCTTAGTTTATTTTAGTTTTAGCAGATTTTATTGCATATTACAACAAAAGGATTAGGCCCAAGTTATCACAACTTATATTTATGCCTTTTCCCGATTGAATTATAAAACAATGCATGATAACGCAATAGTCTAGCTGTAAATATAATTGACAAATTTTAGGATAGGGATAGGGTGAAAGCGTATTGGGACATGTCTTCTATCACATATTACATTGTACATCCTAGACACTCCAGGGGTTACGCTCACTTTCGCTCTATACACCCCTGGAATATGTCAAAGCAAAATTGAAGGCCCAAAGATAGCTGTTTGATTGGTCTTAGGTAAAAAAAACCTGACCAATCGCTAGGCTGGTACCTGTCTTTTGAAGATTACAAAGGAGAGATGCCTGACTTCAAAGCCTGTCAATTTTTACCATTATGTGACCAAGATATTCTTTTGATGTACATCAAAGGATCATACTAGTTAGTCTTCTTGTCTCATCAACAAGGTGGTGCACACTGATCCTTCGATTTTGCTATGACATATTCCAGGGTTGCAGAGAGTGAAAGAGAGCGTAACCCCTGGATATCGAGGATGCATATTGTGATGCGTTTAACAGAGTAATAGTTGTTTAAAATTTGAATGTTGGAAAATAGAAAAAAAGAAAACACAAAAACAGCAGTGTTCGATATCGGGACCTCTCCATTATAGAGCCTACACTTTATCAATGTTGTTATGCAGAAATTGTAACTTCACACCATCAAAATGAGTATCCAATATATGCACCACAAAGAAAAACTTGACAAGGGAAGATACTCTAAGTCAGAGTTTCATGTTCTGTAAAGAAGGGAGAATACTCCAAGGAAACAAGAGGCCCATGGGCCTTAACGGTCACCTGATATATTTATACAGAGAGTTGAATTTGTTTTTAACATGAACAGAAATATTATTCAAAGTGACAAAAAACAATAAAACCACCTTATTCAATATCTAGCATACAGATTTAAGACTAAAAAGTATTTGAAACTAGCACCTCTGATTCTAAACAAGGAAAATAAGAAATTTTAGCGCACTGACTCCTTTGGGCCCCAGCCTACAACCCTTGGGGGTAGAGCTGGCTCAAAATGTAATATTCAAAGTATCATTTGCCATTATAAATCATAATAAATTTTGCCTTGAAATTTCAGTCAATTTGACCCTTTTTGGGCCCCACCCATCAGTCCCGGGGGGTCAGTCAGGGCTGATATGTGCATACTATCAAACTGCTACCTAATACTGATAATGCTAACCCAAATTGAATTACTTCCAATGGAAATTAAACAAATGTTGGTCCAAAATGTGATTTCCCTATATAAACTATAGTAAAGTTTACCCCATCCACAATTTTGGTAAAGCACCATAAGACCCTTCCATCTATGAAGAGTATTTGATTCTACCATATCTGGGTCTTGAGAAGAAGATTTTTGAAATTTTAGTCAATTTGACCCTTTTTGGCCCTGCCCCTCAGGCCCCTGGGGGCTTGGGACTAAACCGGCAACTTTTTTTGTTGACCTTTGTCCATGGAAGGTTCCTGCAAAATTTCATTGAAATTGATTCAGTGGTTTTGGAGAAGAAGTCGAAAATGTAAATTGTTTACGGACGCACGACGGACAAAAGGCGATCGCAATAGGTCACTTGAGACTTTGTCTCAGGTGACCTAAAAACCTCGGAGTTGAACTCTTCTTTGTGATTGTAGCTGATGCAGTGGTACTATTTACCTTAACTAAAACAGTAATGTGTAAAGTATCTTATAGAATGAAAAAGATTTCTGTTTTCTGGCAGCCATATCATTATCTGATAATGCTACTCCAGGAACAAAACAAAATAACTATATATGCAAAACAGAGAGAACAGGAAAAGTTTACTAATCATACAAGGGAAATCTACATGTGGAGTTGAAGAACGATCTCTGAGAAATAGAGATAAAAACTATTAAATGTCAAAACCCAAGATGGCTCCCGGCCCAGTCTTTAAATAAAACACGTACCAGGACGAAGGACCAGGGAAAACCTATGTATAAAATCTGAGACAGGTCTGTCAAGTACTTGTTGAGAATGAGCAACAACAATCCAGAACTGTCAAAATCCAAGACAGCTGCCTGGTGGCCATCTTGTTGTCCTGATAGCACACAAAACATGCACAACAACGGACCAAGGGGGCATGCGCACCAACACATGATATTTGAGAAAGATCTGTGCAGTACTTCATTAGAAATAGTGATAGCAAACTAAAACTTTCAAAATCAAAGACAGTTGCCTGCAGGCAGCGATCATTTTGTTACAATCAGTCTCAAAATGAAACATGCACAACTAGGGACCACAGGAAACTTATGAATTTTGAGGAAGATCCCTTCACTACTTGAGAAATAGCGATAACAAGAATTGTTTAAGGATGGACAAGGAGTAATTTGTACAGTCCACCATCAAATGTTATACCTGTATGCAACACACCATTGACCATGATGTACGGGCATACCAAGTATGATCCCCTCACTGAAACACACCATTGACCATGATGTACGGGCATACCAAGTATGATCCCCTCACTGAAACACACCATTGACCATGATGTACGGGCATACCAAGTATGATCCCCTCACTGAAACACACCATTGACCATGATGTACGGGCATACCAAGTATGATCCCCTCACTGAAACACACCATTGACCATGATGTACGGGCATACCAAGTATGATCCCCTCACTGAAACACACCATTGACCATGATGTACGGGCATACCAAGTATGATCCCCTCACTGAAACACACCATTGACCATGATGTACGGGCATACCAAGTATGATCCCCTCACTGAAACACACCATTGACCATGATGTACGGGCATACCAAGTATGATCCCCTCACTGAAACACACCATTGACCATGATGTACGGGCATACCAAGTATGATCCCCTCACTGAAACACACCATTGACCATGATGTACGGGCATACCAAGTATGATCCCCTCACTGAAACACACGAATAGGTGAGTTAAATGTCTTTATTTTGGTACTTATGGTCAAAACCAAACATCACATAGTAGGTTGTTATTGGGTGTGTTTACATGACTACTGTGACAATTATATATACCTGGGTTTTCTGACGATCAGGGTCTCTATTATAAGGAAAGAATACTTGCCTGTCTCTTGTCCTCCATCATGCCAAGAATACCCATAAGTGTACAAGAACAACTGAAGATGTGGCCTTTCTCTCGGTACACTTGCATCAGTTCCAAAAGACACTCGGTGGCACCATCTACTTCATAAACTGCAGCACGAGTCCTCTCATACTAAAAACAAAAAAGTGGAAGCTAGAAAACGTTTGCAAGACATGAAAGCAACTTCCTCAAAGCAAATTTTAGTTTTTCTTTTCCACAAATTCCTATGAATAGTATTGGTGGCCTCTGCTCAAACTATCAGTGAAGTTGCTAGAGTGATATTGATCACTGAATTTGTTTGACAAATTTCTCGAAACAGTAAGGGCGAACCTAATCCAGGCCTTGAAACCTCATACAAGGTACATTGCATACAATTTATTTCAAATCAGAATAAGGAGAGGACAAGACAGACATGGGACACACTATATTTGTTCTCTCCTTCCTTAAATGGTGGGGGCATACAAAATGCTGTGTTTTATTTCCTGAGATTGATGCTAAACCCCTAAGCGTGACTGTCACATAACATTAGCAGTACACAATGGTCAGAGGATCAAATTGTGTGTGAAATCAGTCTATCTAAAGCTTGTCATCACCACAATACTGACATGTAGTCGCACTCCTTTTGAATATTGTCTATTTAGGTAATGATGGAAATGTGAGAGATTACCTTGGCTAGGTTGAGCAGAATGTTGATAGAATATCGGATTATCTCCATGTGTGGCTGACTGCGGTTACAACTCTGTATCAGACGATAGATCACACCCACCGCGTTCACATTGACCATCCGCTGGCAACAGGCTGGCGACAAACGTGTCGATGTTTCTGGAAAAACAAAGTTAAACAAAGATTGATCGCATATATCGAAGGTGAAACCTTGTGATGTACTTTACTCAGTATAGGTAAACCTTGTGATGTATGTTACTTAGTATAGGTAAACCTTGTGATGTGCGTTACTTAGTATAGGTGACACCTTGTGATGTACATTACTCAGTATAGGTAAACCTTGTGAAGTACATTACTCAGTATAGGTAAACCTTGTGATGTACGTTACTTAGTATAGGTAAACCTTGTGATGTACATTGCTTAGTATAGGTGACACCTTGTGATGTACATTACTCAGTATATGTAAACCTTGTGATATACATTACTCAGTATAGGTAACCTTGTGATGTACGTTACTTAGTATAGGTGACACCTTGTGATGAACATTACTCAGTATAGGTAAACCTTGTGATGTATGTTACTCAGTATAGGTGACACCTTGTGATGAACATTACTCAGTATAGGTAAACCTTGTAATGTACGTTACTCAGTATAGGTAAACCTTGTGATGTATGTTACTCAGTATAGGTGACACCTTGTGATGTACGTTACTCAGTATAGGTGACACCTTGTGATGTACGTTACTCAGTATAGGTGACACCTTGTGATGTACGTTACTCAGTATAGGTGACACCTTGTGATGTACGTTACTCAGTATAGGTGACACCTTGTGATGTACGTTACTCAGTATAGGTGACACCTTGTGATGTACGTTACTCAGTATAGGTGACACCTTGTGATGTACGTTACTCAGTATAGGTGACACCTTGTGATGTACGTTACTCAGTATAGGTGACACCTTGTGATGTACGTTACTCAGTATAGGTGACACCTTGTGATGTACGTTACTCAGTATAGGTGACACCTTGTGATGTACGTTACTCAGTATAGGTGACACCTTGTGATGTACGTTACTCAGTATAGGTGACACCTTGTGATGTACGTTACTCAGTATAGGTGACACCTTGTGATGTACGTTACTCAGTATAGGTGACACCTTGTGATGTACGTTACTCAGTATAGGTGACACCTTGTGATGTACGTTACTCAGTATAGGTGACACCTTGTGATGTACGTTACTCAGTATAGGTGACACCTTGTGATGTACGTTACTCAGTATAGGTGACACCTTGTGATGTACGTTACTCAGTATAGGTGACACCTTGTGATGTACGTTACTCAGTATAGGTGACACCTTGTGATGTACGTTACTCAGTATAGGTGACACCTTGTGATGTACGTTACTCAGTATAGGTGACACCTTGTGATGTACGTTACTCAGTATAGGTGACACCTTGTGATGTACGTTACTCAGTATAGGTGACACCTTGTGATGTACGTTACTCAGTATAGGTGACACCTTGTGATGTACGTTACTCAGTATAGGTGACACCTTGTGATGTACGTTACTCAGTATAGGTGACACCTTGTGATGTACGTTACTCAGTATAGGTGACACCTTGTGATGTACGTTACTCAGTATAGGTGACACCTTGTGATGTACGTTACTCAGTATAGGTGACACCTTGTGATGTACGTTACTCAGTATAGGTGACACCTTGTGATGTACGTTACTCAGTATAGGTGACACCTTGTGATGTACGTTACTCAGTATAGGTGACACCTTGTGATGTACGTTACTCAGTATAGGTGACACCTTGTGATGTACGTTACTCAGTATAGGTGACACCTTGTGATGTACGTTACTCAGTATAGGTGACACCTTGTGATGTACGTTACTCAGTATAGGTGACACCTTGTGATGTACGTTACTCAGTATAGGTGACACCTTGTGATGTACGTTACTCAGTATAGGTGACACCTTGTGATGTACGTTACTTAGTATAGGTAAACCTTGTGATGTACATTACTCAGTATAGGTAAACCTTGTGATGTATGTTACTTAGTATAGGTGACACCTTGTGATGTCCGTTACTTAGTATAGGTGACACCTTGTGATGTACGTTACTTAGTATAGGTGACACCTTGTTAGGTTCATTGCTTTGTAGAGGTGAAATCTTTTAACAAGGTAAGCTGTAAAATTGCTCCCTCCTATCAGGGATTAGAAAAGATCAGCACATTGAGAGGTTAGGAGAATGGGTGTGGTTCTTACCCAAGTGTATCAAAGCCTCGAGAATCTGTGACAGCTGTTTGTACTTGAGAAGATAATCCAGAGCTGATTCTGTCCTATTCCCAAGTTTCCTATCCTCTGTGGCAATTTTTGTTGCCTCCTTCAGGTTCTTGCGGATATTTTCTAATTTCTTTGAAGGGTAAGTCTTTCTTACTCTTCTGCCTCTCCAAATAGCCTGAAAAAACACCCCAAGATTTTTTCATATTTTTCAAATCATTTTTTTCGGTTACTATGATTATCATTACATAGTTTTAGAAATACAATGTACTATTTTGTAATTCCAGTATATTCATTGGGAACTCCAACAATAAACAAGATCCCCGAGAACTCCAACAAGCTGACCTTTACTATTAGTAATATCTAGTACATCATTCTGTATTACTGTCATAAGGGAGGTAATCCTGACTCAAAGAGGCTATTCATTTAGGTTAGCTTTTCTTCTTCACTAAGTTCTTCAAATGGATATAGTTTGATACGAATTATGAAGAAAATAAATGAGATATTGGAAAGAGTCACGGTTCTGTTGGCTTTTTTTCCATTAATTATCAAGAAATCTTTCATCATATAGCTACACATTTAAGTGGCAGTTACTTGTGAACTTCCAACAAGCTGAACATGTACGAGCATGTTTTACTTAAAATTGGTAAACAAAAATTCTAAGATGAAACATGAAGGCACATAATTTCTGGCATGGTCATCTAGTTTCTTTGCAGGAGCAAGTACACATATTTACAATGTGGATTGCTGTCAATCATTATCAACTGTTCACACCCATTCAGTAAATCGGTCATTGGGTGAGAAGGTTGGGCAATGGAAATACATAAGTATCACCATCAAAATGTAAAGTGTAAGGGTGACGCACAATATGCAAAAGTCTTGTGAAATAGAATGTATTTGAGCCTGGGTCTGGGGTTATTTAGTCCTGTGCTGTAGCAATTCTGTTAGAGGTGTGTACGCCAATGATGAATAACAAGGTCAAGGGGTTCTTGTTTTGAAGAGCAGACTATTAAACCTATTCAATAGTTTTCATGACAAACAGTTACTGATGTATTTTTAAAATTCTACCAGAATATAGGTAGTAGAATTCTATTTCTTTTCTTCTGCCACATACAAACCTGTAGTGTTATGGCTGACTGTTCTTGATGGATGACTGATCGTCGTCCAAGCCAACCACGCACAACTGCCTGTAATTTAATCACGGCGGCGTTACGAAAATGCAGGTGTTTTCGGGCCCTTGTCTGAACCACTTTGACAGCAGAAATGAAACGCAGAAATTGCATACGTGCCAGTTTTGCCCTCATCCATCGCTGCAAAATGAACAATGAACAGTTTCATTTAGAGTTTATCTTTAATTGAATTGCTGGGACATATTGTCTGAACTAATAGTGACTCTTGATGTTCTGCTTTTATTACCTATTTGTGTATGTGTTCAAAATAAATCTATACAATCTTTCTTTCAGGTGAAATTTAAGAGTAACAAAATGATTTTATTGAGACAACTAAGGGGTTAATACATGTATTAATGATACTAATCTAAATGACAATTACCTAACTTTGACATAGATAATAAAATATTGCAAATATGGCAAATGGTAAATTTACATTACCAGTAATTGATTTGAGTAGAGTTTAAAATATACAATTTTTTATAAGCACATTTATTGTTTTTATTGTAATAAATAGATGTTTATAATAATCTTAATCAAGTGCTCAGACCTGCTTTTGATAATATTGTCAGACACTTTTTTATGTAGTAATAACTAACATGGGTTGTTTATTTTGTAAACAGTGCAAAGTGTGACTATTCAGTAGCAAACAACCAAATATGTCCCCAAATGTCTTCTTTATCGATTGTGAATGTACTGGCTATTCTATCAAGTTTTCTGCAACTAAAATGCTAATGTTCTGCCGTTTACGAGATATCAAATGATTTACTAGCATGATTTATGACGACGCAGACAATAATAATTTTTGACATGTTTTGCTATTTCTGAGACGTTACCTGTAGGACTATGATGCTGGTCAGACGTTGCCGAGCTGCCAGTAGGACTCGGTGGTTCCGGTAACAGCGTTGTATCTTTATCACAGACAGGTGAGAAGATACTACACCACTGAACTTCTCCAGGTATGCCATTCTCTTCCTCCTCGATTCCTGTGAAATTACACAACATCAATATCTATTATATATTGAGTTAAGTAAAACATTTAATTGTTATATCTTAATAAATAATTATTTACCTTAACACAGTAAGTGTATTTAATCTACCTTTCAACAATCTCAACTTGACTCAATAACACAAAGTATTGCATTTGTTCTTATCTCAAAAAAATCCTTTATTCACTAATAACTCCATTTTAATATGGTTATGAATTTTAATGAAAATTAGAGGTTTGTTTTGTGAACCTTATATGCCAATATTCTCTCCCCTTCTCTTGCAAAATATATAAATGCTAGTCAAGTCAAATAACCATATATAGATCAACAATTTAAAAAAAATCCATAATTAGGTTCCTGAAGGGGAGACATATTTACATTAATTTCATGCAAAAAAACACCAAAAAGGGATAGAAAAAAAAAAAGATACATTTGCAATTGTTGCTTCAGTAAACAAACATACCTGTTCTTCTTGTCTCCTCTTGTATGCTCGGTAGGCAGTTTGAATACAAGTGGCAGCTCTGTGTTGTGTGTGGATATGTTTTACCCTCCGCCTGGCCAGGGCTCCCCGTAATCCACTTTGTAGGAGTATAACACTGTTGATGATACACAGATACCATCTCCTCTGTGCATGCATCCTGTACATTGACTGTAATACAATGGCTGATTTGGTTTTCCTTACACACAGACGGGCTATGTAACCACGGAAACAAGACTGAATTCGTGTTGCAGCCTCATTTCTAGTGTGTATCCAGTGAAGAAGCTTCCGTCTAAACAGAAACATCTTGATTGCCCTCTGGAGAGAGACAAGTGCAAGCTTGCGACATGTTTTCTCCTGGCGTGCAAGGAATGCTCTGTGGTGGGACTGCAACACAATAGCAGCATTTCTTCGCCTCACAAAATCTTGCCTAGCAACATGCATTCTAAATGTCTTCTGTATCACAATGGCAGCTCTCACTTTCCGAACGTACTTTCTGGCTTGCACTCTTCTGAAAGCTGTCTGGATTACTAGGACTGCTTGGCGTTTTGCTAAGAATAAGCTTCTCTGTATCTTTGTAGCTAAACAAGCCCTGAGGTGCTTTTGAACAACAACAACAGTGTTGTATGTTTTCCTATATTGTCTCTGTGCAAGGAATCGTCGTACACATGCTTGAACACAGATCACAGACTTGCAAGTTGTATGGTACTGTTTTCGCACCAAAAATGACCTAATGTGAGCCTGAATGGTAATGACAGCACCTAATGTAATCAGATAGTCTCTGCGACATTCCTGCATTTGACGTTTTGTCTGTACTAGTCTTTGGCAACGAATAGCAGCTGATTTCAACTGACAGTATCGCTTTCTCTCTGGAATCATTCTGAAATGTGACTGCAACAAGATGGCTGCCTGTCTTGTTTTGTTGTACTTTGCCTGAACGGTCCGTTGCCTCCAGGCTGATTGGAGAACAATGGCTGCAGATCGTAGGTTGTGAAAACGACACTGTTGTTGATGACATGCCAGCATGGCACGGTACCGAGTCTGACATGTGATGACAGCCCATTGTAGTCGCCTATAAGCTATCCTCCGTAACGTACCACGGACAAGGGCCTGTATAAGTATGATATTGGAAAGGTCCCGTAGATAAGCCCTCCTAGTCAGACAAGTCTGGTAATGCTTCTGAATGACCACCACAGCCTGTTTTTTGGTGAGATAATCTGAGCGTACAGTTCTTGTGTATAGGCAGTTTCTGTACCATGATTGTATGGCTGCCACTGCTTGCCGCTGTTTATTGTAAGATAACACAGCCCTATGAGTTTTATACATACTCTGTATCACCACAGCGGCCACATGCTGCCTCTGTAGCTCATGTCGCACTAGGTAGCCCCTGAAAACTGCCTGTATTGCTATGGCAGCACCTTTCCGGATGAGGAATGCTCTCCGTACGTTAATGCACTCTCTCCTGGCGACGAGTCTGCGTTGGATGACTACAGTTGCATGTCTAAGCCTGAGGTAACGCCTCCTCTGTAGGAAGCCCTTGACGACTGCCTGTGATGTGATCACACAAGATTTGTCCATTCTTAGAACTTTAACTGCTCTGTGGCATCTGTACCAAGCTTGAATAGTGACTGCAGCAACTCTCATAGAGAGATAATCTGCCTTGATTCGTTGGGCAAACAGGAGGTTCTTGTACCATTTCTGTATACAAATACTTGCTGTTCTGTGTTTTTTGTAAATTACAGCAGCTCTGTGAGCTCTGTAGAAACTCTGGACGATCACTGCTGCTCTGTTATATCTGACCATTGCCTTACGTACTGTGTAACCCCTGAATGCAGCTTGTACTGTCATGGCCGCACCCTTCCTCGCTAAGAATTCCTTTCTGAGGCGTTTTCCTGCTAAGTGTGCAATAAATATCTGCTGAATAATAATAGCTGCGCTTTTAACCCTCAAAAACCTTTTTCTTTGAAGGTAGCCCTGAAATTTGGATTGTATGACATTTGCTGCTAGGTGCATTCTGGCTACTCCCTGTCTAACCTTGTGGCCTCTGAAGTATGCCTGAATGGTCATGGCAGCACCCTTCTTTACTAGGAACTCCTTTCTAACTCTATTCCCTTCCATGTTGGCTTTGAACTTTCCCTGAATAATCAATGCTGAATTTCTCAATCTGAGGAACTTTTTCCTCTGTAAGTGTCCCTTGACTGTAGCCTCAATCTTAGTAGCTGCTGAATGTAGATGTTTGATCTCCTGTCTGACCTTGTGACCTCTATAGAAAGCTTGTATCGTCATAGCAGCACCTTTCTGTACCATGAAATGTCTTCTCACTTTCTCTCCTTCCCTGCTTGCCCGGAATCTTCTCTGTAGGGTTAATACTGCATCCTTTAGTTTCCTGTATGCAGTCATTTTCTGATGGCCTCTGACATGAGCTTGAATGGCTATAGCTGCAGATCTCTGTTTCAGAAAGTCTGACCTTGTCCTGTGACCTCTGTAAGCAGACTGTATTTTCACCACTGACGATTTGACCTTTTTGAAATCTGACCTTGCCAGCCTGCCTTGTGTTATTGCTCTTTTCCACCTCTGTATTTTAACGACAGCAGATTTGACAGTCAGATATCTCATGTGTTCCAGGAAACCTTTGAATTGACTTTGGATGATGACAGCTGAAGCATGAAGATGGCTGATGTTTCTTCTCACTATGAGGCCTCTAAAGTGTGCCTGAATGGTCATGGCAGCACCCTTCTTTACTAGGAATTCCTTTCTAATTCTATCCCCTTCCAAGTTGGCTTTGAGCTTTCGCTGAATGACCAAAGCTGATTTTTTTAATCTGAGGAACTTTTCCCTCTGTAAGTGTCCCTTGACTGTAGCCTCAATCTTAGTAGCTGCTGAATGTAGATGTTTGATCTCCTGTCTGACCTTGTGACCTCTATAGAAAGCTTGTATCGTCATAGCAGCACCTTTCTGTACCATGAAATGCCTTCTCACTTTCTCTCCTTCCCTGCTTGCCCGGAATCTTCTCTGTAGGATTAATACTGCATCCTTTAACTTCCTGTATGCAGTCATTTTCTGATGGCCTCTGACATGAGCTTGAATAGATATAACTGCAGATCTCTGTTTCAGAAAGTCTGACCTTTTCCTGTGACCTCTGTAAGCAGACTGTATTTTCACCACTGACAATTTGACCTTTTTGAACTCTGACCTTGCCAGTCTGCCTTGTGCTATTGCCTTTTTCCACCTCTGTATTTTAACGACAGCAGATTTGACAGTCAGATATCTCTTGTGTTCCAGGAAACCTTTGAATTGACTTTGGATGATGACAGCTGAAGCATGAAGATGGCTGATGTTTCTTCTCACTATGAGGCCTCTAAAGTGTGCCTGAATGGTCATGGCAGCACCCTTCTTTACTAGGAATTCCTTTCTAATTCTATCCCCTTCCAAGTTGGCTTTGAGCTTTCGCTGAATGACCAAAGCTGATTTTTTTAATCCGAGGAACTTTTTCCTCTGTAAGTGTCCCTTGACTGTAGCCTCAATCTTAGTGGCTGATGAATGTAGATGTTTGATCTCCTGTCTGACCTTGTGACCTCTATAGAAAGCTTGTATCGTCATAGCAGCACCTTTCTGTACCATGAAATGTCTTCTCACTTTCTCTCCTTCCCTGCTTGCCCGGAATCTTCTCTGTAGGGTTAATACTGCATCCTTTAGTTTCCTGTATGCAGTCATTTTCTGATGGCCTCTGACATTAGCTTGAATGGTTATAGCTGCAGATCTCTGTTTCAGAAAGTCTGATCTTGTCCTGTAACCTCTGTAAACAGACTGTATTTTCACAACTGACGATTTGACCTTTATGAACTCTGACCTTGCCAGCCTGCCTTGGGTCATTGCTCTTTTCCACCGCTGTACTTTAATGGCAGCAGATTTGACAGTCAGATACCTCTTGTGTTCCAGGAATCCTTTGAATTGACTTTGGATGATGACAGCTGCAGTATGACAATGCCTTATGTTTTTCCTTACCATGTGACTTTTAAAGCAAGCTTGTATGGTAATAGCAGATTGTTTTTGTAAAAGGAATTCCTGTCTAACTACAGCTGCTGTTTGGTTGGCACGGTAAAATCTCTGTATGGTTACAGTTGCTAACCTAATTGACTGGTACTTTTGTCTGTTTATCCACATCTTGACAGAGGCCTGGATTACTACTGCTGAAGCTCTACAACGGAGAAACTTTTGTCTCTGTACCAGGCCTCGGTATCTACTCTGCAGGGTTACGGCAGCAGATCTCACCGTTAGGTACTCATTCCTCTGAATCATCCTGGAGTGGTGAGCTCTATATCTTCGCTGAATACAAACTACGGCATGTCTGACCTTGACATAACGTGATTTTTGCAAGTACATCCGTGTGTGTTTTTGTAAGGTAATGCATGCCGATTTAATTCTTCTGTAGCTTTCCATCTGCCTGTGACATCTCCATGTAGTCTGAATTCTTATAGAGGCTGTCTGTCTGGTGGTCATTTGCTTCTCTAGCCACTTTCTGATGGCCGTCTGAAATGAGCAAAACTAATTGATGTTAATAAGAATAAGTATCATAATAATAATCACAATTTACAGCATTACCCCTCTCAGCAGTTTCACTTTGCTGTCTAATGTTTAATAGCAATGACCAAACTAACCTTTTTTTACATTGATTCACATATTGTCGAATGTGTAAATACTGCTGAAGACTGCTGGGTGTTAACACCCTAAAGACTGTTCAATATACATATAGATACCTGTCTAGAAATGATCTCCATTGCATTGAATACACCGATAAATCACAAAAATAAATACATGATACCATTACTCATATTAAAAACCAAGTCATTTATTTCCTCATTTAGCATCATGTTATTTAGCTTCAGAAAACATTGTTCTGAGAATGGTTTATAAGGTAAGTCATATTTTGTTATTTTCCTTTTATGTTCCCCAACTTATTATGACATAGAAACTGAAGGCAAAGTTTCAACAGTCAACAGAAAAAGCCTAAAGTCTTGACCATACGACAAAGAGAAGCTGCTCTACCTGTAGAACACATGCAGCAGTTGTTTGGCGCCTTTCCTCATCTGCAGCTTTGAGTTGTGCAGCAGTCCTTCGAGCCAGCCATGCTCGTACATACTTCTGTAAGACCCTTGCTCCCTCTGCCCTCCTGACAGCCTGTTTAGCTCTCAGAAACCTCCTCGCTGCTGTCTGGATGACAATGGCTGCATCATGCTTCACCTAAACAATACAAATCATTGCAAAAAACATTTTCAATCTGTTATGTGACCTCTATATGTTGTGGAATCTTTTTTGGATACAATCTATTCTTTAAACATGGTGACCATATGCAAAGGGACCACTTGTAAGTATTTATCAATATATCACAAGGAATGTAATTATAATGTCAACAACTTAAGTACAATAGATGTGATGTCATAGGCTTAAAGATGGTGTCCTGGAAACTTCCACAGAGTTTTGTAGAGTAAGACACTCTGTAATAAATTGTTGTTATCACTTAATGTGGGATTTAATATTTACAGTGTCAGACTTTAAATTTATAGAATTTGTTTCTTCACCAAACTTGCAGGGATTTTATTTCATCATCACCATAATGGCCCTAACTACCAAAAGAGTAAGACCTTTGTGAGTTTTATATTTTGTCTATATATTTTTCACACTCCAAAGGTAGAGGGAATAAACCTACAGAATACAAGCGTTACAAAGTAAGATTATACACAGGCTTACAATTACCACAGATTTTGCTGTATTTAGTTATATAAATACATTTCGTTTCAACAGAAAAGCATGGTTGATGTCATTGCTGAAATGTAAATGTGTACAAAATTACGATGGTTTACAACCGTAGAAGACATCCTCAACCCCACCCTAAAAGTATTTCATTCAAATTATATTTTTCATTCCAAGCTTTACTCTCAGCTGTGTAGGTAAGTGAAATGCCTTCGACAGTGAAGACATGTCCCTCTCCCTTAGGTACACACTAGACTTGTCTGACTGACCTGTAGTTCTTTCTTTGACCTCCTCAGGTAGTGTCGACGCCAGGCCAACTGGATGACTCTGGCCGCCCGTGACTCATGTCTGATGTCCAGTAAGCGAGCACACAGGTAACAGATGTAAGTGACCACCACTTTCTCGTCAGGAATCGTGTTGGACATGTCCATTGAACGCAACATCAGTGGAATGCCTCCCAACTCTGAAACTTTCTCGTACAGCAACTTAAAGTTGGACTTCTCATTTAACAGGAGCTCCTCAAACAGCACTGGGTCTTCAGCCACTGAAGTAAAACAAGCAAATGATACTCACATCAGGAATAGACCTGTTAATCACTGGCAAACCTCTCTGGCACAGTATAAATACCTGTTTTCTGACATTCAGACAAACTTGCTCTCTGAACAATTCAACAGGAAGTGATAAAGTGCATCACAGAACTTGCATTTCATGTCTTCCAAAGCTTATCAACCGCAACAATGTTGCAGAATACTTATAGTGTCAGTAGTAATTGACTTCCTAATCTTTGGGTTTCTCATCACTATCCCTTGATAGTCCTTGTTGGTTTAGGTTGTGGTACCTAAATGGAATGTTTATAACAATCCTACCGCTGCATTAAGTATGATTTTTATGTATGACCTTGCATTGTAAGTACATTCTGTCCCTTCCCCAAGTTCTTCATAAAACCAATGTTCAAGGTGTTAATGATGGCAATGATATGTAAGTTTGTGCAAGATTGAAATTGTTTGTTTCTTTAGATGCTATGGAATAACAGTTATTAAAACCAACACAGAAATGTTTTTGAAGTGGACAAACACATAACAGATACTAATGAACAAAAAATCACAAAAATTAAAGACTATCTTTCTATTTTGCCTAGTTATAGGGGATACACCAAACAATTATGTAAAAGTTATGAGGGTTCTATTGTATTGACTCCCCTCCACCACTGACAACCTCAACAAAATAGAAAGTTGATCTTTGAATAATCATGAATATATTAGTCAAGCCAGGTTTGTAACATTACCTGGAAAAGGAGCTGGACTAAATACATCTGATGAGTTGAGCTCAAGGTTACTATTACACATCTCCTCCTCAAGGTCATCCTGGTAGGTCAAGGTTGTCTTGGTGTGGATTGACTCCCAGGGAAGAAGGGAAGGGTGGTAGTGATGGACCAAGGCACACATAGCACGGCCGTCCCCAAACGACACAGTGAAGTTCTCAATCTGTAGGTATGAACAAGTTACATCAAGCTGGAGAAAGGTAGATCCCTCCAGTACTTACTGAGAAATAGCAATGTACATGCAGAAGTAATGACTAATGACCAAATTTCCCTGTAGACAGTCTTTATATTATTAGGGCTTTTCACCAACTGGTGAAAATTCTTCTTCTTCTTATCTCCGTACTTTTGTGGAGTCTGTATCTTTTGATTGGTAGAAGATAGGTTTATACTCTTTTAAGTATGTTGTAGGCCAAAGTCTGAAGATGTTACAGGAACCTTTTCAAGTAGGTCAAAAATCTAATATGGCCGCCATGACGTCATAAATTAAAATCTTTAAAACCACTATAACTCGAAAATTGTTGATTGTACAGAATTTGAGCTATTATATTTTTTGTAGATAATTTCCATATTTAACTTTTTCTCATTACATGTTAATTCAAAATATTTCAAATAAAAAAGCTTGCTGTTAGGTCAAAGGTCACCATATTTTGAAAAACATGCATTTTTCATTTCTTTCGATAAATTCTTCTACAGATCGATGAAGAATTCCATGCCGATGAATTTGATGTCTTTAGTTTTTCTGTAACATTTTTCGTTAACGTCCTATGGCGTGTTCATTATTGAAAAGCCGACAATATTTTACAAACTTCAACGATCTTCTTCTCCAATTCTATCATTGCAATATTAACCACAATTGGTACATGTATTTCTCTGGGGACCCTTACAAACTTATGCTACTTTTTTGAGCAATTAATATTCTAAGATGGCTGCCACGAACTGTGATTGGTTAACAGCCTATATCAATATATTTTGTTAACGATATAAAGCACGAGGTTGATCTTTAGATTTCATATAGAGATCAACAACAGCAAACTTTTTCCTCCATACTGTTTTAACAAAAAATGTCAACTTCCGGTTCTCAGCAGGGGTCAAGTTTAAAATGCACTATATTGGGTACCAACCTTTAAAAATATACTTCTTTGTAAGTATAACAAGGTCTAAAGTCTTGATATATAATATTAAAGATTCTGAGATGTCGAGGTATCAGGTTTAAAAAAATGGTTGACATTGATCAATTGTCAAAGTCACAATTAAGGTCACCAATTTCAAATGTTTAAACAAATAAAATTTCTTTAATAAAGAATAGTTTGAAAATTGTTCGATAGATTCACTTTATATTCAGGTATGATGTGGACAACACAAAAGTGCATGTTTTTGGCAGAAAACATTTTGAGTTGACAAGGTCAAGTTTTGAGTTATTCTGAGGTCAAACTTCATATGTGCTATTTCAAGATAATGACTTCAAAAAACTTCTTCTAAAGTTCTACAAGGTCTAGAGTCCTACTAATTGATACATAACACGGCAAGGTAATTGGCTATCAATTTTGAAAATATGATTGACATTGAATGACTTTCAAGGTCACAGAGGTCATATATGTAAAAATATTGAAACCACTTGAATAACAAATAATTCCAGGGTAATAATGTTTGGCAAAGAAGCAAGCTTGAATGAAGGGCTTTAAAGTGTGTGCAAATGAATGACCTTGACCTATTCTAAATATAATTTCAAAAGTGAAAGTCAAATCCGTTTTCATTTTTGTGAAGTGCTCTCAATACTCTCAGTACTTTGATTTATATCACGACATCTAATACACGCTAGTAATACTACATCGATTACTATGCACTGTCAATCTTAAAAGTGTGGACAGTTTACATCTCTACTGCAGTGGGTAAACATCAGCCTTTCTTTTGCATGGCAAACGCAACCAATATAGACAAAAAGCTAGTTTCAATTCATCATCCTGACGTACATAGTGGACGGGCTACATTCCTATACAACTAAGCCCATTGGCTGCCTATATTTATCCATTCTTTCTCTGACGTCATTTCGCACTCCGGGAAAACCCCACTACTCAGTCAGCTACTGTAGACTTGCACAGGTTATTATTAGAAGGCCAAATCAGTCCTTACAGTGAAAAGCCCGTCAAATTGTTAGCCAACAATTTCTAGTTGCTATTGATTTGATATTACATTTTTGTCCAATCTTTACATGTATTGTTTCAATTTGTACATCCTCACACAATATTTTCTCATCTGTTCATGTGTTTAAATCTTTTTAGGGAGAATTTCATTTGTCAATGTTAACAAATCTTACCCTATCAAACAGACAAATCTGGCCTGATCCATAGAATCCTTTTTGCTTTTCCACAAAACTAACACATATATACATGCACTCCGGGAAAACCCCACTACTCAGTCAGCTACTGTAGACTTGCACAGGTTATTATTAGAAGGCCAAATCAGTCCTTACAGTGAAAAGCCCGTCAAATTGTTAGCCAACAATTTCTAGTTGCTATTGATTTGATATTACATTTTTGTCCAATCTTTACATGTATTGTTTCAATTTGTACATCCTCACACAATATTTTCTCATCTGTTCATGTGTTTAAATCTTTTTAGGGAGAATTTCATTTGTCAATGTTAACAAATCTTACCCTATCAAACAGACAAATCTGGCCTGATCCATAGAATCCTTTTTGCTTTTCCACAAAACTAACACATATATACATATAAGTTATCTAGTTCATACTTTTTTCCTAGAACCTTCTATAACAGTTTAAAAGAAAAGCTCTAATAGTTAACACAACAAGAAATTAACTGCACATTTATGAAGCTTATTTTGAGGTTTTGTTCCAACCAAATGAAGAGACCTGGCCGGTTGTCAGTTAGATACCAACCTTGATGTGGTAGAAGGCACACACTGTACGACACCAGCGAAGCAGTAACAACAGTCTATCATTCTGCATGTGCAGGTCTTGCTCAGCTGACTCACGGCGTTTCTTACTCAGACCTATCAACAGAAATAGGAAGGAACAATTGAATGCATGTATGTTTTTGTTCTCTTGAGATTTTATGTTGCCTCTCAGCAAAGACAGATATAGTGTAGTCCAACAGTTTCATCTCAAAAATGTGTAACTTTACCAAGCATCTCCATGCACAGTAGCTAATTGGTCCCTTGGAAGTTTATTAGGATTTTTTTAACTCTGATATCTTCAATACTATGGCTATTTTTTCTTTTCCCAACAGCTTGGTCCTAGTGAAGTTTGACTGGGATAGCACTCAATTTGTAGTATGCTTATCCAAACTGAAATGTGCCTGTCACAGGATTATGACATTGCAATTGTCAACTTGCCCAACTTGTGAAACAAGCTGGGATGTCTAGATCTCCAACAATGGTGAGGAAATACTGCTAATGGAATGACAGAGTGAATACTTGGTCTAGCTGGCCTAGTTGGCCTACCAGGGCCTGTACATGTGTGAGTTAGTATTTCAGTATACACTTACCTTGTTCATACCTGTGTAGAGCCTCGAGTTGGTTCCTGACACGCAGACTTCTCTGTAGGATATCTATCTCCTCCCTCAGCTGCTCCTCATTTAGCAGCACATCCACCTACAGAGATAACAATGTTCATATCCAAAGCTTGTAATATGACAATCAAAATATATTGACATGTTAAAAGTATCAATAACTAGAAAACAATCATTTAGTAACTTCACTTATATTTCCAGTTAACAAGTTGATAAAATAAGGACCCTGTATGTGATCACAATTTCCTCAAAGTATTTTCTAACAAGAGGCCCAGAGGGCCTGTATCACTCACCTGAATATGTTTAAAATAATTGGTAGTAAGTAAAGATATAGCACTCCATAGTAGGGGCTGTAAGTACATATGAAATTTCAGAAAGATCCATCCAGTACCTGAGATAAAGCAAGAACAAACTTCAAACAGAGCCCCACCCCTATGCCCCTAGGGGGGTCATACCCACCAATTATACAAAATTGAGTCCCCTTGGTCCAAGGATGCTCCATACTATATATGGATAAAATCCCTTAATCCCGATGGTCGAAGAAGGATTTTAAAGGTTTTACCTCTATTTCCCCTATTGGGCCCCGCCTCTTTGCCTCCAGGGGGGTTAGACACATCGTTTATACAAAATATGGAACAAATTGTTTCATTCCTACAGAAGAAGTAGGATTTTAAAGAATAATTTGCTATGTTTCCCCTATTGGGCCCCGGCCCTCAGGCCCCTGGGGGGCCACACCCACCGTTTAAACAAATTGGTTCCACTTCACCCAAGGATGCTCCAAACCAAATATGGAACAAATCCTTTCATTCCTACAGAAGAAGAAGGATTTTAAAGAATAATTTGCTATGTTTCCCCTATTGGGCCCCATCCCTCAGGCCCCTGGCGGGCCAGACCCACCATTTATACAAACTTTGTTCCCCTTTACCCAAGGATGCTCCAGACTAAATAAGGATAAAATCCCTTAATCCCTACGGTAGAAGAAGGATTTTCAAGGTTTTACCTCTTTTTCCCCTATTTGGCCCTGCCCCTAGGGGGGCCACACTCACCGTTTATACAAAAATTAGTCCCCTTGGCCTAAGGATACTCCAGACCATATTTAGTCAAAATCTACTTGGCCGTTCAGGACTAGTAGCGTTTTAAAGGAAAAGTTGATGGACGGATGACGGACGCTGCAGTATGGCATAAGCTCACCATGGTCCAGATTGTTGTAAGACATCAATTGATTAATTTATGAGTAATTCCTCTTAATCCAAAAACAATGTTATTATAAGATGATAAAGATGTTATAGCTGTCCCTTTAACAATACGTATATGTTATGATAACTGACCTGGTACTGTAGGATGAGTCCCCACAACACATGCAGAGTCTTCTCTCTGTGTCCATCACAAAGGTCCTTGGGTGTAATTTTTTTCTCTATTTAACCAAATCAAACAGAAAAAATGGGATGTGAAATTGATAAGCATAATTAAAACTTCATCTAATGAAATTCGCATTTTGAGTGATAATGTAATAATACATAATTGCAAGAAAAGTATTGATTTTTTTTTTTTCAAAATTAAATATCTATCAAATACCTGTATAAGTGCCCTGTTATCTGTGTCATAACATTCATAACATAAATTGTGTTAAGAGCGCACATTTAACAACACAAATCAGAGCTGTGATTGGCTGTAGGTTCAGGCTTGTCAAATGTGAGTAACAAATAAGACAACTTTATGGTGTCAAGCTTTTAAATGCATTTTGACATAAAAGTAAAACATTGTCTTCCAAGGAGTGAAAATGTTGATTTCATGTCTGACTGAGGAAGCGCTGTTCACCAGAGGGTTACTAACATTTCATAATCTTACTCCTGTATCCTCAATACTCCAGGGTTACTAACATTTCATAATCTTACTCCTGTATCCTCAATACTCCAGGGTTATGCTCACTTTCATAATCTTACTCCTGTATCCTCAATACTCCAGGGTTACGCTCACTTTCGCTCTCTGCACCCCTTGAATATGTCATAACAAAATCAAAGACTTAGTGTGCACCCCTTCATGGATGAGATGAGAAGACTGGTTTGAAATTGGCTGGCTTTAAATCAAAGTTTGGTGTCGCTCCTCTCTAATCTTCAAAGGCCATGTATCAGCCTAGAGCAATTGGTCAGGTTTATTTACCAGACACCAATCAAATAGCTGGCCACATGCCTTCAATTTTGCTATGACATATTCCAGGGGTGGAGAGAGCGAAAGTTAGCGTAAGCCCTGGAGTATCGAGGATGGTGTAACATATACTAATTTTATCTTTCACTGTGTTTATTAAAACCATGTAAGGCACCAAGGGGAGCAATTCTGAATTGCATTAATAAAAATGATTTATACCATATTTTACAATAATATTAATGTACATGCATTTGTTATGCCATATATATATGTTAAAACTTTTTTGCATATGGGAGATAGAAACTGAATCATATTGCTGGACCAGAATTATATACAGTATGGAACAAAAAGCTTAACCAAATTTACATCTTCATTTTAAGTTTCAAATTGCACTTGTTTGTCTGCAAAAAAGCAATTTGGCTAAAATGTCAGAGGAAAATATACAAGTGTCTTTATGTCGATAGGAAAAACGACTTGCCGAGCAGCACCAACATTCTGCTGAGTTTAACAAATGGACAGTCTGTTGTAAGAGTATTGCGTGGTCAGTCTGGTGTAAGAGTATTGCATGGTCAGTCTGGTGTAAGAGTATTGTATGGTCAGTCTGTTGTAAGAGTATTGTATGGTCAGTCTGTTGTAAGAGTATTGTATGGTCAGTCTGTTGTAAGAGTATTGTATGGTCAGTCTGTTGTAAGAGTATTACAGACATTGCTGGATTGTATATAGTCAGTCTGTTATATATAAGAGTATTGTATGGTGAGTCTGGTGTAAGAGTATTGTATGGTCAGTCTGTTGTAAGAGTATTGTATGGTCAGTCTGTTGTAAGAGTATTGTATGGTCAGTCTGTTGTAAGAGTATT
>NW_018406319.1:107087-148326 GCF_002113885.1 Mizuhopecten yessoensis
ATTGTATATAGTCAGTCTGTTGTAAGAGTATTACAGACATTGCTGGATTGTATATAGTCAGTCTGTTGTAAGAGTATTACAGACATTGCTGGATTGTATATAGTCAGTCGACTCACCATTGTCAAAGGTCACACCTTGTGTAGTGAGTGCCTTAAACACCACCTCCATGTTGTGAACCTTTTGGAGTCGGCTGATGGCTGGAGTTCTGAGTTTCTTGGACAGATCCCAGTGGTTAGTAAGTAACTCCAGTATACGGCTGTCAACAAAAACCAACATAATTCTAGTATTTGTTACCATTGCTCTCAACCTTGGCTTGACAGAAGGTGATTTCTGTTTTATATATGAAAAAGTTTCTTGACTTTTTAAAATGACAATAACTACTTAATTGGATAGTCTGAAGAAGTGGCAGATAAAAAGTTATCTCAAGGAAAAGAAACGATGAAGATTTCAAATACTCATTGTCTAAACTCTTCAAACCACAAACAAAATATGCGTTCTTGTATTCTAAAAGACTATTACCACACAGCAGGTGCATAACATGCCTGTCTTGGCATTTTGTTGAAAATCGAATACAGTAGCAAACTGATCAACTGATTCCTAAACACCGACTCATCCTAAACAACAATGTCGATCACTCCACAATGTCACAAAAAATTGTGGTAAAAATACTTCCCACAATAGGTGACTATCGCTCATTAAACTCTTGGTAGTTCATTTTCAAATTATAAAAAGAAAACAAGCTTAAAGGCGGTGTTTTCCTTTTGAAAATTAAGAGTTAAAGATGATAAATGACATTTAGATGTTGTTGACCTTCTATTTTAAAGGACCGAAGATCAAAGGAGACTACTGCAATATGTTAACAAACTTTTAGTCACTACAACTACAATTGGTGAAAAAGTGACTTACGTCAGCCGGATGCCATCACGAAGGTCAGTGGCCAGATTGGTGACAGCATAGTCAAACTCATCCATTGAAGTCTGTTGATGAGTCACCACGTAACCAAGGTAACCAAGATGCTTGGTGACGTCACCTTCCCCGCTGAGGTAGTTTCGAGAGAACTGTATCAGCATTGCTTTGGTTGACTGAAACATACATCAACATCCCTTGTGCAATCTGGATTAATACATAGCTATCATAAATAGTTATTCTACTAAATCAAAATACTTTTTTTGTGTTTTTATGCTGCACAGCAGAAGTACTCATAATCATGGTTAAAAACAGACTGATATTTATTTACCTTTAACTCAACAAATTTAGTGAATTTGATTTGTTCTAGGAAAGTAAACAAGAGGCCCAGAGGGCCTGTATCGCTCACCTGAATATAATTAAAGTAATTGGTATGAAGTAAAGATAAAGCACTCCATGGTAAGTGCTGTTAGTACATATGAAATTTCAGAAAGATCCATCTAGTACTTGAGATATAGAGAACAAACTTCAAACAGAGCCCCACCCCTATGCCCCTACGGGGGTCATACCCACCAATTATACAAAATTGAGTCACAGTCACCAAAGGATGCTCCACGCTAAATATGAATAAAATCCCTTAATCCCAATGGTTGGAGAAGGATTTTAAAGGTTTTACCTCTATTTTTCCTATTTGGTCCCACCCTTCTGCCCCCCCCCCCTCGGAGACCACACCTACTGCTAATACAAAAATTGAGTCCCCTTGGCCCAAGGATGCTCCAGACTAAATCAGGTTCAAATCCCTTAATCCCTTTGGTAGAAGAAGGATTTTAAAGGTTTTACCTCTATTTTCCCTATTGGGCCCCACATCTCTGCCTACAGCAGGGTCAGACACACCGTTTATACAACATTGGTTTCCCTTCACCCAAGAATGCTTCAGACCAAATATGGACAAAATCCTGCCATTCCTACTGAAGAAGAAGGATTTTGAAGATTTACGTCTATTTCCCCTATTGGGCCGCACCCCTCAGGTCCCAGAGGGGCCACACCCACCGTTTATACAAAATTGGTTCCCCACTACCCAATGATGCTCCACACCAAATATGGACCAAATCCTTTCATTCCTACAGAAGAAGGAGGATTTTAAAGAATAATTTGCTATATTTCCCCTATTGGGCCCCACGGCTCAGGCACCTGGGGGGGCCAGATCCACAGTGTATAAAAAATTGGTTCCCCTTCACCCAAGAATGCTTCAGACCAAATATGGACCAAATCCTTTCGTTCCTACAGAAGAATAAGAATTTTAAAGAATAATTTACTATGTTTCCCCTAATTGGCCCCGTCCCTCAGGCACCTGATGGGCAAGATCCACGGTTTATACAAAATTGGTTCCCTTTCACCCAAGGATGCTTCTGACCAAATCCTTTCATTCCTACAGAAGAAGAAAGATTTTAAAGAATAATTTGCTATATTTCCCCTATTGGGCCCCGCCCATCAGCCCCCAGGGGGGCCTGACCCACCATTTATACAAACTTTGTTCCCCTTCCCCCAAGGATGCTTCTGACCAAATATGAACCAAATCCTTTCATTCCTACAGAAGAAGAATAATTTTAAAGAATAATTTGCTATATTTCCCCCATTTGGCCCGCCCCTCAGGCCCCTGGGGGGCCAGACCCACCATTCATACAAAATTGGTTCTTCTTCACCCAAGGATGCTCCACACTAAATTTGTTAAAATCCGCTCAGTGGATCATGACAAGTAGTGTATAGTTGACGGACGACGGACGCTGCGGTATGGCATAAGCTCACCTTGTTTTTGAGTTTCAGCAAATTTGACCCTTTTTGACCCTGCTTTTCGGGTCAAGGGGAGGAGGGGGAGGGGGAGGNGGGGAGGGAGGGGGAGGCCAGGGAGTCAGTAGAGTGTTGTTTAAGAAGTTTAATATGTCAATTGTGTAACAACCGACAACTCACAAAAGGTGACCACAATAAATAAGTCATACAGGACTTCGTCACAGAAGACCTAAAATTTAAGTATAGTATTCCTGTTGATTGTGTTTATTTTTCTGTCTCCATGGATCAATCAGTCAGCATTGTCCACTCAAGTGGTTTCCTTGCGGTAACTCTGCCAGTGGTCACTTTGTTATAAAAAGTGATATGGAAATCCTTGAAGGAAAGCTCGGATTTTCATTAAACTTTCTCCCCATGCATGTAATATGATATCACATATAAAAAATATATGGAAATCAACATGGCCAACAGCAGGGGCAGACGACAGCAATTTTTTAAAGACAAAAGTTTGTCTGATGTGTATAATAAACTCCCCTTTATACAAAGGAATTTGCATTCCCCTAGCTAGGGCTACCAAGAGGTACATTGGACCTGTATCGCTCACCTTGTTTTATATACAAGTCATTACAACTGAATGCATTAGTACATCTTTATATGAAATTTCCTCAAAACCAGACAAGATCTATGTTCTAACCCGACTGGGACCACAATATCTGACTTTCAACTAACCAGGGGCCTCTATTGAGTT
Source organism: Mizuhopecten yessoensis (assembly GCF_002113885.1). Lineage (NCBI taxonomy): Eukaryota > Metazoa > Mollusca > Bivalvia > Pectinida > Pectinidae > Mizuhopecten > Mizuhopecten yessoensis. Next base: position 110,527 of record NW_018406319.1, read on the forward strand.
GCCATGTTAACAGATTTTGAAATAAGTAATGTCATATTACAGGGTGTAATTCGACAATACCTTAATTTTCATTCAACTATCAGCTTTTATAAACCTAGAAACCAATTTTTAACAATTTATGAAAACTACATCATAGAATATGATAACCTAGCTGTACCATTTCTTAGGACCGCAGGTGTTAAGGAGGAGATGCGTTTTAAAGCAAATTTAGCTAAGTTCCCCTTCAGGGCCCCGCCCCCTGGCCTCAGGGTACGAACCAACCTCATTTATTTAGGAAATTATTGCACTCCCTTACTGATGCTTCAGACTAAATTTGGTTGAAATCCTCTCTGGCATTTAGAAGGAGATGTGTTTTAAAGCAAATTTAGCCGAGTTCCCCTTCCGCCCTTTGTCTTCAGGGGTCGAACCAACCTCATTTATTTAGGAAATGATTGCCCTCCACCAATAGGTTTCAGAGCAAATTTGGTTAAAATCGTCTCTGGGGTTTAGGAGAATGCGTTTTAAAGCAAATTTAGCTAATTCCCCTTCAGGGCCCTGCCCCCCAGGCCTCAGGGGTTGAACAAACCCAGGGCTCACCCTGGACCTAAAAAATCAGTAGCCAAAAAAGTAGCCATGTTTGAATTTTAATTGCCATTTTTTTTTAAACAGTGGCCATACTTTCTCGGCCTCCAACCGTTACGGATAGGCCCTCCATTAAAATCATTAAATATTTAATATTTTTTGAAGTGCAACTATTCAATATGATGTTAAATTAAGTAGTACTCTGTTAATTTTTTTTTTTGTTATACATCATGTTTATAATTTAATTCATAATGTGATATTTTTTTAATCCTGTCAGATTTTATGGCTGAAATTTTAAGAAAATATGATTTAAATTAAAATGCTGAAAATTTCCACCAGAACATTTTTTTTTCAAAAGGGAGACTTTTTCAGACTTTATCTCATTTCTTGACACAGGAATTGTGAAAAAATCTAGGCTGAAAAGTTTAAATGTTAAGATATTATTTGCCTTTAATTCCATGCCTTCAATCAAAAAATAAAACTAATAAAATCCAAATAAAAAGTAGCCTCAGTGATGCAATATTGATAATTATTTTTCCGTTATTCATGTTTTAAGTAAAAAAAATACATGAATATATTTAAAAAGATCACACATTTCAAATGTAAATGGCAGTAGAACACATTTGAAAGGAAATGGACGAATTTATAACGGTATTGACAAACCCTTCGAAATAAATCAGGAGCACATCACGTCGCGCAACTTGGCCATTCCCGTGCACGTGTCGTCGATTGGCACCTAATACAAGCGACCGTCGAAGTAATTCTGAACGGTTTGCTGTTCTAAAAACCGCATAACTGCGATGCTAAATAACTTTTTCTCGATCACTTGAAATTCTAAAATGTCTAACCACGAAGGTACACAGTCAGATACGATATAGGGCCTATCGATTGAAGTGATCTGAAAGGCCGAAAATCGGCACTTCGACATGGTGTTTCAAGGCGATACTTATACTTTCTAATCAAGCACATCGGAAGTATTTATGCTTTCTATGGTACTGGAAAAGGTAAATGAAAACCATGTACACTAATTTAAATATACTGAACCTATAAATTTGTTGGAGCCGGTGTTTGAACGAGTTTATCAGATCGACTTACGACGCCGTCAAATGTACGTGTGTGAGACCACCTATGTGTGACATGCTTATCAGACTGTTTTCTCAACGTCAATGGATCATCCAATTAACTTGACCCCACTGTCCATTATTGTACAAGAATTATAACACCTGTTGTCATCTGAAGCTTGATAATTGACTTTACAACTTAGACAAAAGCATTAACTAACTCGCAGTCGTACAGCGCGCGCTGATCTGTGACGGCCCTGATTATGTTTACGCAATCAGTGTCAGCCACAATACACACGTGAGCTCGAGTGGACGGATCGTTCTCTGGGACAAAGATACAGAGTTTCCCCATTTAAAAAAACTAAGTAGTCAATTTAGTAGCCACATCGAATTTTTAGTAGCCAATAAAAAATAAAAGTAGCCAATGGCTACTTTGGCTACCCACAGCGTGAGCTCTGCAAACCCTTATTTATTTAAGAAATAAATGCCTGTCCCTACTGATGCTTCAGACTGAATTTGGTTAAAATCCTCTTTGGTGTTTAGGAGGAGATGCGATAAAGCAAAATTCGCTAAGTTCCCTTTCAGGGCCCTGCCCCCTGGCCTCAGGGATCGAACCAACCTCATTTATTTAAGAAATGATTGCCCTCCCCTAGTGATGCTTCAGACTAAATTTGGTTGAAATCCTCTTTGGCGTTTAGGAGGGGATATGTTTTAAAGAAAAAGTTGACGACGGACTCTGAGCCACGGCAGAAGCTCACTATAGTCCTTCAGACCAGGTGAGCTAATAATAATCATGTGTTTAATCTTTAGTATGTCCATTAAAAGAAGATTCAGATCGTTCTTATTTTTGTGATTCAACTATACAAAAACACTTCTCACCTTGAACTCTGAGTCTTTACAGAAGAGACAGGGATCATGGTTGATGAGTCTGTTAGATTTGGCTTGGTCCAGGAAGAAGATCAACATAAAAAACTTCTTCATCAAATGTTGTGCAATTGCCTCAGCATAGCCTACAAACCACAAATATAATGTCATACAATGTTTGACCATCATCCTGGCAAAAAAAGTGTTCCCTATATTACTAGACAGAAGCATCGTCTTTTTTTAGATAATGGAAGGTAACAATCCTACTCTAGCTGAATGAATGTACATATTTCTCTCATGTCCCTGTGTGTAAGATAGAGCTGTCAAGGGTAAGAAATGGGTGTAGGAAATTTCTATCTTACACCCCATTTCACATGATGTGACATCACAACGGCTCAACAATGACGTGACATTGTCACAAATTTGGAACTCTCAGATGCCGCAACGCGAAGAAGGGGTCGTGATGAGATTAAAACCTTTTACGATATATTTACCGTACACGTTAGAAAGATGTGATTAATTTTCTGCGCAAACATGGTTTGCAAATATGGGATATGAATTTATTGGAATGAGAGAAAAATACTCTTTCATGTCCAAAGGTGTAGGATAGGGAAATTCCACCCTCAGGATTTTCCGGTGGAATTACCCTATACTGCATCCCTGGGCATCAAAGAGTCTTATAATATACATCTATCCTTTGACACCTCCAAAATAAATCTTTATATATATAATTTATATCAAGATTTGCATTCCTTTGCCAACTTTTCAAACCATTAAAACAAGATATTAGATTGCCCCCTTTTGCCAAAAATTGACCCCCCCCCCCCCCCCCCCTTTGCAGAATGCTAATTTATTATGCAAAGATTTTGCTCAACTTCAAAGTTAGCATTTGTTTTTCCATAAAATACTGAGCAAGTTACATCAGAATCAGGTGGTACTTGAGTAAGTTATTATGCAGAAATTGTTGACCAATTAGAGGGCAGTGTGCTGAATTAATTAGACTTTTGTTCATAAAGAAACACCTACCATCACGATACAGGTGTGGCACAGTAGGGTGGCAGTACTCTGATGCGATATCTGGATTGCTGAGCAGACGAGTGACGATAAATCGGGATATACCGATGACATCACTGTTGTTCTGAATGGGGATCATCTCTCCATACACAGTCTGCAAGGATACCATAACAAAATATATTGTATACATTTTAATGTTTTGGTCAACAAATGCAAATACAAACAATGTTGATAGTGTACACAATTTCACCTTTTCTTATTTTGTTTTATTGTTTTCAATGTTCCTATAAAACATGAAAAATGTCAACATTACAACAATCAATGGTGTCATTATTGACCATGAAAAATTAGATTTGAACTAGATATTGTCAGAAGAGTACAACAAAGTTCACATACCTCCAGACCAATTCTGAGCCACAGAGGATTGAAGGAGAGGATCATATCCAGAATGTTCTGCTTCATACCTACAAAACCAAACCATTAGTATCATATTTACATATTTTCTTGATTGATTTCTTAATTAGTGATTTTTGAAATTGCAACTTTCCAGGCATACATAAGACTATGCAAGGGAGTAAAAAAATAATTTCAAAGAACTTGCCCGGGCAAGCAGTCATTACAAATCCACTTACCCAGAGATAATTTCTACTTGCCCCATAAAATACATAATTTACAGCCAAAATAAAGTTATTTCAATTTTCATATGAAATTGAAAATATAAGGGTATTTTATTTTAAAAGCTGCAGTATTATAAAGTAGATTATTTGCTATTTAATATCAGTCATAGTCAATCCTACTTTCCTTATTTGCATGGATTACGTTGTTTACATAAAAGCATTCAGCTGGTAGCTTTATTATTGGTCAGTTACAGGTTAAAGATATCATTGATCTTAGCCTATCTGGGGAAAAAGCACCTCACAGATGCCTTTATTTGGAAAATGTCACCAAATCGCAATTGCATCACATGATCATTTTTTATTCACATTTCAAACGCTATTGATAATGGCATGGTGCAAAACCGAGTAATCCCAACCCTGGATCGGAAGTTGAACTGAACTTAATCGTATCCTCAGGTGAGGATTTCTCTGTCCACACCACACATAGTGATGGATTCTATTATAATAAACCCCAAAATACATTGTAACAGAGTAATTTACAGTGCATCTTGGTACATACCGAGGTCCGCATGCACTTTCTTGTCTTTGCGAATTACTAGTCGGAGACTTTCAATCTCTGCCTCAAGTTTCTGAATCACATGGACGATCTCCTTTGTCTGAAACAGATTACAAGAACTCCGACGAAGCTGGTTGAGTCGGCGTCTTGCAGTGTAGGCACGGATAGACAAAACCTCTTTGCTTGGTGCCAGTTTAATATTGCTCCGACTGGCCTCTACACACAGAGCTCCCGCATCAACTGAAGTCAGAAATATGAAATCATATTTTGATTTCCTCTCAAATGCTGAAGGTATTGCAATATATTTTTACTCGGCCAGGGATAAATTTCATGTATTTGCTTTTTGAAGTGAAGAAAACTGATTCATTGTTTTCATACTGTATGGCTTTGCGAAGTCACATGTAATCCATTGTGGACTGCTCAAAAAGTTGTCCTCTATATCTCGCCACAGCAGAAAATGTCTTCACAGCGAAAAAAAATGTCTTTGTTTAATGTCACAGAACATAAGTACAATAGCAATGGACAGAATAATAGCTTTAATTCTCAGAATCAGAATTATCAATGCAAACTCCAGCTATTATTTTATCTATTGATATTAGGTTATCTCCATTGTTTACAGAAGTTGAAAGTTATATTGATATACTTCTATTATATACCGTAATGGAACTAGGGGTTCTGGGACCACCTGTATAAAACATCTCAAAGTGGAGGAAAATCTCAAGCAATGTATGGTCTATAGGAAATCTTAGACTTGAGATGTTTTATACAAGCAGGGCCAGGTATGTTTGTGATTATTTGCCTGGGAAACCCAGGAAAATGTGATTCAACTAATGTTACTTTATTAATAACCCATGAAAAATTGAGTATTTTTCAACTTCAAGATACTCATTTTATTATAAATGTCTATGCCATCTTTTTTTAAACCTGAAGGCCCTAGTTTTGACATGACCTAATGGAGAAGTGTCTACTACAAACCTTTCACTCGTTTGTTGTTGTGCTGATACTCATCGGCAGGTGTTAGCACGAAGTTGAGCCAATGTACAAATCCCCGCTCCTGTTTGTCAATCCATCGCTCGTCGTAGTACATATTTTTGGATGCAAAGGGCATTGGGTGCTTTGGCAAGGCTGAAGGCGTAATAAAATACATGTTGAGTAGAACAATAATCAATATGTGCTCTTAGTTATCTTAAATAGTAAAAAAAACCAAAAAAACAGGGAATTCTTGAAAAAGTTCAAGTGTGTCAAGAACTTAATTTTCAAACCATCAAACTGCAATCCACATGATTAAATTTGAATCAAGTTCCCACTACAGATAAATGTAATATACCCCAAAGTGTCAGATAATGATCTTTAAAATTCTGATCTAGCATCTTATATATGTAATTACAGGACCTTTCCATCCACAGAAAGTATTTGATTCTAGATAGCATGTCTGGTCTGGGTCTTTGATATCAGACGATTGATGAAATTTAGCATACTTTTTTGTATTTTGACCTCAAACTCTAGTATATGTCCCACTCCACCGGCTACCAGGGGTTAGAATCCACATGATTCGCAATTTTGGTTTGTGTTTGGCCATTGAAGCACAAGAAATCTTATTGAAATTGGTTCAGCAGTTTTTGAGAAAAAGTTGAAAATGTGAATTGTTTATGAATGGATGATGCACAAAAACAACCATTTTTTTTGTTGCACATTCTTATTTCATAAAAGAAAATATGACAATAAAATTCAAACAAATTCTTCTGTCTTTCAGATCTATATGCATTTTTAATTGTTGCAGAATACTTTTTACATGGCTAACTTTGATTAAGTGATACAGAATGCATAGACTTAACAGGTCTGTTGGTGATGAAGATGTGTTTACCTGTTGGGCGTGTCCTCTTCATTAGGATGAGTTTGGTCTGGGCCAAACCTTTCCCTGCACACTTAGTTCTATTGGAGGGTTTCTGTGGTACGCCTGTTTGGATCAGATTACGTCATAAATTAAGGCTGTCACAATATATTGAACAAGAGGCCTGGGGGCGGAACAATATACGCCCGTCGAATGGCATATAGTGTTATAAACTTTCTAACATTGAAATAAGATCTGCATCATTCTAAGAGTGATTAGCTGACATGCTATAAAAAAAGGAAGGAGAAAATCTCCGGACAAAAAAACAAATACTGAAATGAGCATAGGGCAATAACTTTTTAAGGGAGACACAACTTCATATCATGATTATAATGTATACCAAGTTTCAAAGAGATCGGTCGAAAATGTAGGAGGAGATTGCCGGACAAATAAAAGTTTACGCCGGACGGCCGACAGGACAACCCCATACCATAATACTTCCGTCAAATTTGACGGGCGTATAAAAACCAGTGTATCTTAATATACTGGCACATTAATATTGTATCACATCACATACAGAAATGAAATATTGCTCTATTGTAAAATTTCTCAAATGCTTACTTTTTATGTATCCACTGTCTTTTAGATTTGTCGACTGTTATACACATGCCAGTAAAATATCCATATGATATATATGATTTGGTCCGATATCATTCTGACAAGTTTCTTTTTAAATTGAGCACTTTTTCCCTGTGACAGTATATTAGGATACATATCACAGTATATCGGGATACATATCACAGTATATTGGGATACATATCAGAGTATATTGGTATACATATCACAGTATATTGGTATATATATCACAGTATATTGGTATACATATCACAGGATATCGAGATCCATATCACAGTATATTGGTATACATATCACAGTGTATCGAGATACATATCACAGTATATCGGGATACATATCATAGTATATTGGTATACATATCACAGTATATTGAGATACATATCACAGAATATTGGTATACATATCACAGTATATAGAGATACATATCACAGTATATTGGCATACATATCACAGTATATCGAGATACATATCAGAGTATATTGGTATACATATCACAGTATATTGAGATACATATCACAGAATATTGGTATACATATCACAGTATATCGGGATTCATATCACAGTATATTGGTATACATATCACAATATATTGGTATACATATCATAGTATATTGGTATACATATCACAGTATATTGGTATCCATATCACAGTATATCGGGATACATATCACAGGATATCGGGATACCTATCACAGTATATTAGTATACATATCACAGTATATTGGTATACATATCAAAGTATATCGAGATACATATCACAGTATATTGCTATACATATCACAGTATATCGAGATACATATCAGAGTATATTGGTATACATATCACAGTATATCGGGATTCATATCACAGTATATTGGTATACATATCACAATATATTGGTATACATATCATAGTATATTGGTATACATATCACAGTATATCGAGATGCATATCACAGTATATTGGTATACATATCACAGCATATCGAGATACATATCACAGTATATTGGTATACATATCAAAGTATATCGAGATACATATCACAGTATATTGTTATACATATCACAGTATATCGTGATACATATCGCAGTATATTGGTATACATATCACAGTATATCCAGATACATATCACAGTATATTGGTATACATATCCCAGTATACCGAGATACATATCGCAGCATATTGGTATACATATCACAGTATATCGAGATGCATATCACAGTATATTGGTATACATATCACAGGATATCGAGATACATATCACAGTATATTGGTATACGTATCACAGTATATCGAGATACATATCACAGTGTATTGGTATACATATCACAGTATATCGAGATACATATCACAGGATATTGGTATACATATCACAGTATATCGAGATGCATATCACAGTATATTGGTATACATATCACAATATATCGAGATACATATCACAGTATATTGGTATACATATCGCAGTATATCGAGATACATATCACAGTATATTGTTATACATATCACAGTATATCGTGATACATATCGCAGTATATTGGTATACATATCACAGTATATCTGGATACATATCACAGTATATTGGTATACATATCCCAGTATACCGAGATACATATCGCAGCATATTGGTATACATATCACAGTATATCGAGATACATATTACAGTATATTGGTATACATATCACAGTATATTGGTATATATATCACAGTATATTCTTTCTGTATTGCAATATATTGTGATGTACACTAGGGTCCCAAGCAGAAAATAATACTCATCAAAGTTCAAATAGGAATATCAGTCAAGTCAGTTAAATATTTGGGGTCCCCCCAACTGTTACAGGGATGGTGTCAACATGAAAATCAATATCAAATAATGATATCAAACACATCAATTAATTTGACAACAGTAGGAATACCCTGAACTTTCTGTGACTTTTTAGTGGCTGAACATCCAAACCTTGCTTTAGTTATATCCTCTGTATTTATCTGGATGCTGTACTTACTTGTCTTGGTGTCGTCTTTAGTGGCCATGGCCTGTCTGAGTTTGGTGGTGGGACGGGACAATGTAGGGACAGTCATCCCCAACACACCAGTCTGTATAGACCCTGTAGATCTCAGCCTCTTGTTGCTGGTCTCACTAACACCTCTGGTTTCACTGTGAGTTCGTTTCTTCACCATCTCCTTTCCTCTGTTGGCCATTACAGATTTTTTGGCAGCGGGGATGACAGGATCTGGAGAACCTGTTATAAAGGCAACATAGGGTTTCCTCTCTTCAGGAACTGTCACTGCTTTGTCTGTGGCCGGACTGTCTGAAGCATTATCACCTTTTAGCTGTTGTTCTCTTCCCGTTTTGGGTTCACAAGATTCTACAGGTTTTGATTCAATAGAAATATCATTAATGCTAATTGGGTCATTTGCACCGAGGGATTTTTCTTCATTAGTTTGTTGTGTGATGCTCTTGATATCCACTGTAACTTTGTTAGGATGGTCAATCGTTATTGGATTGACCCTGTTTGTACTCTGAGAAGCAACGCCCATTTTTGTTGTCAAGTTGTCTGTTTGAATGGCAGCTTCATCGTCAGGATCCTCGAGTGGTGGAAACAGACGCTTTCTACCAACGATGCTAAGGTCAAGGACCTTTGGATTCTCCACTACATGTGTAGACCGTCGTGAATTGTCAGGGTTTGGGCTGGTAGGCAGCTGGTGAGGAGTCTTTGTAAAACTACTGGTACTATTGACACTGACATCAGTGGGAGTGAGGCCCATTGAGTGTAAATTTGGACTATTTTTTAATAAAATTGACACACATCGCTCAGGGTTCTCCTCGGGTACGACTGTAAGCAGTCTTGGTGAATCATTAGACAAATTGTGAACCTTAATGTCACAAGCAACGGCAGTGTCCTCTGTATTCAAGTGAGACGAGAGATTTTTCTGTGTGACCTGCAGGAGTGTGTCGGATGGCCTTTCCTTGGTGACGGTCAGAGTTGCCCGACGTGCAAACAATTCTCTCATTGGCGTATCTGCTGGCAAAACGCTAGGGGACTGAAAGCTAGCATCTTGTGTTGGAGAGACTCCACTTTCCTGTGTAAACAGCCTCTTTCCTGTGGAAGTCCGTCCTTCTGGGGTGATGTCATTAACTGGTTTCTCCTTTGTTACAGTTGTAGTGTTAATGACAGAAATTAACCCATCCAGGCTATCTTGACTCATTCTGTCATGTTTTCCCTTTCCAGTATTCGATGGCTCTTCCCCTGTATTTATGCCATGCTCTTTGCATGGAAGCAGTTCTACTGTCGGCGTGTCGACAGTGAGGTTAGGAGATCCAAAGACAGAACTTGGGGAGTTGCATGTTGGAGAAACTTCACCGCAAGGTACAAACAACCTCTTTGCCGTGGAAATCTCCCTTTCTTGGGTTTTAACACAAGTCGATTTGGTCAAAGCTTTTGTGTTGATATTCACCAGTAGCTCTGGTGTGTTAAGGGCTTTTTGGTGAAGGCTGTTAGTAGATGAAATATGTGTGGGAATTGGTGATCTAGAAATTGATCCATCTAAACTATCTTCACTTATTCTGTCTTGTTTAAACTTTTTAATGGCACAAATTGGTTTCTTACAAAGATTTTCTTTGTTTCCCTTCCTTGCTTCCTTCCTAGAAATGCTAGTATCAGCTCCTTTGGATTTTATGTCTTCTTTCTTTGTTATTGCTTTCTGATTTCCTTGCCGCGTAAATGTGGTTCGTCTAGGACGAGAAACGTCTTTTGGTGTGATTGCTGTCCTTTCTCTAATGAAAGTCTCCCTGCGTAACATAGGAGATTGGTAAGCAGTGAGTGCAGACTTCAGGACAAACGTTTCCCTTTTGTTGTCAAAAGACATGGGAGAAAACAGAGGAGAAGGATTTTGAGTGGCCAAAGACATTTTGACAGTCTGTAACTGTTTCACCATGATGTCATGTGGGATTGAACTGTTCAAAATGGACTCTGGACTTGGAATAGTGTTGGGGTCGTGTTGAAAACTTAGCTCAAGTCTTTCTTGTGTGTCATTCAGCTCCTTCAGGAACTTATTTGGGCTAATGAAATTTTTCATGGGTTGATCAGGCCTGGACATCCTTTCTGGAGTCGGAAGTAGGGTGGAATGGGCTGGTAATCTGCTGATTGTGGAACCAACATCATATAAACTGGTGTCAATACCTCTTTGACTGCACAGCGAGTCTTGCAGGAAACTGTTCGGTGACAGGGCATCTGCTTTAAGTTCTGGGTCAAACCATTGGTTTTCCTTATCAGGAGTTTTCTCACTGACTTGGTCAGCACCGACAGGTGTGTTCAGATCACTATTCTGTGGTTCACTTCCAGGCATGTTTGTTATGGTATCAGGAGTGTCCTGGTTTGTTGACAGGATCCTGTCAGGAGTATTGAGGTCGGCCAGAATAATTCTATCAGGTGTATTCAGCTTTGCTCGATCCTCATTGTTTATAGTTTGCCTGACCACAATAATATCATCGTCACTGTTATCAAGGTATTTAGCAACTAAAGGGGACAAACATTCCAATTCCTCCTGATCTTTACCCTGGAGTTTCTTGACTGAAGATTTCCCAGGCATTTTCACCACCTTTGGAACTACAAATTCTGCCGATTTGATGGAGTCTTCCAATGGTTTGATGGGGGTGATGTGACCGATAGGGAACTCTGAATCAATGCAACCACCCACCACTTGATTTGGTATTACCAAAGACTCCTTTTGCTTTGGTGGGAAACTGTCCTGGTGTCTAGCCGGTGTCTTTTTCATAGGAGCTGGGACTTTGTTTTCTCTTCCCTTTGACAGCCTCTTTTGTCCCTCCCCACTCCTCCTGGTCTCTCCCTTTGTTGGGCTGTATGACTTGGCTATATTGGCCAGACTTGGTGTCTGTATAATGGAAAATGGCTTTTTCATAGCTCTTCCCAATATACCCTTTTTCTGAAAGGGAGATGATAACTTAAATGAGTATAGCAAATAAAGACATAAATCAAACAGACTGTATTAAATACATAATGAGAGATTAATTATAATTTCTCTCCAGTTGAGTTACATATGTATACAAGTTTGTATGAGACCTTATAGTTAATAAGGGCATTTGCTATTTGAGAATAAACTCATTGGATAAAATATATACATACAGTATTAGGAATGATAATCAATAAGCTCACAATATATTATCTGGTTTCTCTAGACCTAATGGCTAATCTTAGTAAATTTTAAAAATAAAATTTTACAAATATATGTGAGGATAGTCGGGATACCCAATGGATCATCAAATCATCATTTTATTCTTTTATTGCAAATTGACTAGATGAATAATATAAATATATGGTACAAATATCAACGGAAGAATGTTGAGAGGTGTTTTTGCATTGAAATTGATATCCTTGGCTAACATAATTAAAAGATTTGAATAACAATCCAACATCTCCAGGTTGTGGTTCCTATTTTTACAAACTTCAACACACGAAATGGATCACTTAAGGCTTGGATTTCCAATATCATAAGCTTAAAATGAACAAATGTTTACTGGCATCTCAAAACTTTATAGTGACCTTTTGAATGTTTATTTACGGGTGAATATATATATATGTTATATGTACAGTAACTGAGTTTATTCCTATTGTCCATAACAGAAGGCATACAAACACTTTCTTTTATCAATGAAAACAAATAAATATTTTCTGAGTATGAAACTTGTGTAAGTCTTATGATGCTATTTTCATTTGTAAATCTAATCACACTTAAACGGTTGCCTGATAATGTATTCCAAGGATGCATCTCTGTAAAACATGAACTGTTGACATATATTTAAAGATTTAAAAGTATTTTTGTGAAGACTGATCTATTTTCCTATATAGTATATTGTTTTTTGAAAAGACTAAGGTTTTACTATAATGAAACAATAGATGATGATGTCTTTAGCTTAAATTTGATGTATTTCTTGGTATTACCAGAATGCATGTGGCCGTGGTGGATTAACTTGTTACTTTTAACTCTGACATCATAAGTAAGTTTTAGGGGTTTATTTTAGAAATGTGATAGGTTATTTGTGTTGTTACATCTTGCAGTTTCCTGGAAATTGATATCACTTTTTTAAATTTTCCAATCGACTCCATATACATGTAATGTCACGCTACCACAATTGGTACACGGTCAGAAAATTGTTCGAATAGTACTTTAAAATTAAAATTAAAATTTGAGCATTTTCCTTTTACAGTATAACAAAAGAGATATTTATCAGCATTTCCGCCGAATAGTTTCGTTTTCAGGAACATTTTAAGAGTATACGATGACTTCAAAGTACATATATCAGAAAACCAGTAAAAACAACGTACATTTGTACGTCGACGAAATTTTGGAGGATTTTCAAGGGGTTAAATATAAGCATGTTTAAATGTTGATTTCTGTTCCTTATATTCGGATAATATAAAAGTGACTATTCCGTCTTTGCGTATTGCAGAGTTATCTTCTCTTGGGAGGAGGGATTGATTGTTACGTCACTTGTTTGTGAGAGGAACGTCATCAATTTTTGAGAAAACGACGTAATTTTCTCGCACAAACCAATGACTTAACAATCAATACCTGCTCCCAAGAGAAGATAAATCTGCAATATGCAAAGACGGAATATACAAACATAGTTCAGTATGGTATCTATAAAAGCAATATATTTTGTTGTAATCGGCACATCAAATATTAGAAACAAAAACAAATTCCATAGCCTGTGATATGGTGTACCAATTTGGGTACTATTTACGTCCGAAATCTCAATCAGAGTTTAGCGTTCTATTTTCAAAAACAAATTAATTAGATATAAAACTTTCCTGAAAATGAACCACCATAGGTAGTCTTTGTCAAGAATCATTCCAGATACAAGATCTGAATTTTTAAAGATCACTAAAAAACTGTCAAAATTGTACCAATTGTGGTAGCGTGATGTTATGAGCAAAATGAAAAAGGAATGCAAACAAAACTTGCTTTAATTGATTAAAATTATATGGACTTTGATTAAGAATAGATGCCATTCATTTGTATTGTAAAATGAAAATGCTGCATCAGCTTATATGAAAAAGTGTTCCAATTTGGGTATCGTTCCATTTTCGGAACCTTCACGTTAATTACAAGACCAGGATCCCTGAGGGTCAACAGCACAGATGCTCAGGTTCTTGAACATATATATAATACATATTTAGGTATTGCACATCACTGTGTTCCCATCCTTAATAACTTACTACTGCAAGAACCCAAGCACCCGTGGTAAACTGCTAGCTAATGTGTACGTTTGCATTTAATAATATTAACAATTACTGAGTGAATAACTATTAATTGAAATTTTTCATAGATAATAGACACACCACTTTCTTCTTCTGTGGGGGTTTTTCCACACAGCCAAATACAAAAGCCTGCAGTCTATAAGACCCATCAACCTGAAGCAGAATCATCTCTCTGAAATTCCCTTCTTCTTCTGGCGACCATGTGATTGTCAACAGCAAGGTATCCTCTGCTTCCACAGTAAATTTTGTCTTGTCAATGTCAAAATGTTTTTTAAATGGGAATTTTTCCACTTTAACATCTTGGGGATGATCGTGTGGATTTTTTATTATTAAACTTCGTCTTTTGATCATTCCCGGTTTTGCCCTACCAAAGCCTATTCTTGGCGGATTTGTAAAGTGAGTCAGTGTAAGAGTTTCAATATCGCCTTCTTCACTTTTTCTTCGACCAGCTGATCGTCTCTTAACCTTTTTCTCAATCGCAATTTCATATTTAGTACCCTTCCCCGGGTTTCCCAAATTATCAAACCATGATTTTCGTCCACTTCGCCTGGTTGGATTGCTCGGTGTTGAAGTTGTGAAGGCGATGGATCCGAAATTTTCCATTGCAACCTCTTGACTAGGAGAGAAGGTACCTGTATAGTCGCTGATATCCATCTTGCAATCGATAGAAGGCTTATCTATGCAACTATAATCGTTGATAGTGAGGCCTATCAGCGATCAAAAAATGTAAACATGAGTCCTCCATCGCACTTTCGAATCCGAATTTCGAGCCGTTCGATAGGTGACCAATCAAATGACGCGGTACAAAATTTAATTTACCGGAAGTTCACAATCGTAATCTATATTTAGACCTGTCACATGATACAGAAAATGGTAGCCATCAAACCTGCAGGGTTGTGAGAAACTTCTTTATCCAGTCTGGTTTAAACAGATGTTAGATGCAAGACCTTGCCTGAGGATGAGCTTATGAAGCTTTGAATGGTAATTAGTATTAAATTATTGGTTACTTTCAGAGAAATAGCTGTGATCGTCCATAGGAAATGGGATATTTGACATCTGACATCTGACCATATGCCACAATAGTTGGGAAATTGGAATATGGGGCTATCCTATATATATATTGCTTTTTAAGTTCCGTATTTCTTTGTGTGTAAGAAGCACAAGTAAGAGCATTTTTTTTAGATTGCATTTGTTTTGCATCGAATATAGTGTAATAAAATCTTAATATCTGGAATAAAACAGTTAAATATATTCAAGATTCAACAGGTCCAATACACTCTGCCAATTGAGCTATATAGCTGTAAAGACCTATAATAGCTCTATTGACCTATCTGAAATAGGTCTTTTGAGCTATTTTCAAGTGATTTTCTTTTTTAAGGAAAATGGAACAAAGTCGCATTTAAAAGATGATTGTATCATTAGGTTGATAACAAAAGACATTAAATATAAGTCTATTCTTTTTAAAAAATAATGATGTAAAGAAATCGAAAATTTTACATTTATGAAAAACGAAAATAAACATCTAAATGCATGCTTTTGTAGTCAACATTACCATTAACCTTATTGTTTTATGCGACTTTGCTTTAATTTAATGAAATTTGAAATCTGAGAAAATATAGCTCAATACAGCTATAATTTATAGGTGTATATAGTTATATAGGTCTTTATAGCTATATAGCTCAATCGGCAGAGTGTCTGTACTGGACCTGTTCAAGATTCAAGAAGCTTTATTTAACGTCGCATATAAATGTAACATAATAACATTAGCACTGTAGTGCTATTCTCGCGACAAGATATCTTTAAATTATTGCCTGTTATCATGCATAACATATAATTATTCTGGTAAATATGGTTTGTGCATGCTTTTGTTATCAGCATCAATTTCAAATAATGTCACATCACATGACATACCGTAATCTTAAACATGGCTGTCATAAAATGGAAGAGTTTTTCCAGTGAAAATGTGATTATGCCTATTATATCTTCTCTAATCACCCTAGTAGAATACTAGCCACTAAATAAATCTAATGAATCTGCGAGGGACAGAGTTTCTTCTGTTCTTTTGATAGAGTACAGTGTACTACACTACTACTATTTAACCAGAAGTTACTGGATTCGATCCTAAAAGAGGTATTGATCGTGTAAATATAATGACCCAAGGAATTATTTGCAAGAATGCTTAGATTCTTAATGATTTGGAAACAAATATGATACAAGTTGATTCAATTTACAATTAGTATAAGTGAATCTATTTATTAGTGTACATATATCTTGCTTACAGTGTATATATAATGTACTTTAAAAATAGCTTTAAAAAGATTAATGTATCTTTTATTTTCATTTCAGGGGCATTTCAATTTTGACGCTCCCTTGAAAAATTTGTTTTTCAAGGGTTTAGATGTTGACAATACAAGTTGTAAGTTAATTTCATCATTAACTGATATCATCAGATCTTTCTGTTTTCAATATATGATTATAACATGTATGTACAATAGTTAATATGCTGTTCACCTGACCAACATAAAACAGATTCAAATGTTAGGTTATATCACTAATGAAATGACAGAGATAATGTTTTTGAATGAATTTCATTTATTTTATAAGGCAATTTTCAGATTAAATAACATAATAATTAATTTATTACCTTTATTCCTGTTATTGGTGATGATTGAGTTATTTCCCTTTATCATCCAGCTCTGGTTGGGGCATGTCTGGTGATTGGATCCTTGACATTCCTACTGGAAGGGGCAAAGATGTTGATGCTGTACTGGTCAGCACGAATCAAACAGAATCCCTTGACCTATGGTCTGACAGACACAGATGATCTTGATGATCGGGATGATCTTACTGCTTCACTGATGATTCCTGCTAGTTTAGAACAAATTCGATCAAGAAGGTATTTTCGAAATTTAATCTTTACAGGTTACTAGTGATTGATGGTCTGTTCATGCCATCTAAATTAATGGATTTAGTGAAAGATACTCTCCATGAACAACAAAATTACATGGCAAAAAAACATAGACTTAGATGCCATTTGATAAAAATAGCATTGCTTTGACACTATATGTGCACTGAACATGATGCATATTATTGTAAAAGTGAAGTATGCAGATGTTGTCACCTGTGAATGTATGTGATTTATTAATTGTACAAGTCAAATATGATTGTTGCCAGCCATGTCTTTTCCTGTTAAGTATAATGTTGAGTTGTTGACAGCCATGTTAAGACAAGTATAATGTTGAGTTGTTGACAGCCATGATAAGACAAGTATAATGTTGAGTTGTTGATCGCCATGATAAGACAAGTACAATGTTGAGTTGTTGACAGCCATGATAAGACAAGTATAATGTTGAGTTGTTGACAGCCATGCTAAGACAAGTATAATGTTGTAGACATTGATAACTAGTATATTTTGTATTGCTATCCATTGAAAAGATAATTTGTGCTGGAGTGGTTATTAAATCTTGAAATATTTTCATATTTTTACATCTTAACAGAAAGAACAAATAAAGATGTATATACTATATTGTAATATATATGATATAAACCTGAGAATGCTATATATTCATACAATGAACTAGATGCTGAGGTCAATGACTTTATGTAACCTGTTATTATTTCCCTTGATACTAGAATGATCTCCCTTTCAGAATTAAGTACCACTGCCTGGGGATGCTGACCCATACCTTTAACCTCATCACAGGGTATATACTAATGCTGGCAGTGATGACGTACAATGTGTGGATCACCATAGGAGTCATTGTTGGTATGTATATGCTCCATTTATTGTGTTACAATGTCAGAGTTGTCAACCTTTTCAATAGATAATCCAGTCACCTTCCTTTGTTTCCAGAAAAAATAATTCTTGCAATCTTTGTTCCCAGAAACATCTTTTCATTTCTGACAATGCCGGCTGGACATTCATATAAATGATGATGAGATAAACCTAGCTCGACGGTATTTAATTTGAAATGGTCTGCTGACTTTGGATTGATCTCCAGTCCAATTCATTGCTAATAATTTTGAATCAGAGATTGGTGCATTTTATTTAAAATTGCTGTATGGCATTCTAGCAGTGGACATATTGATGGTGATACATATAGTGATATACAAAGTGTATTTTAATGATAAAGCATGCCCACACCAATGCCTGATCGATAGCAACACCTCACATATGTTTGGTGTCTTTTCCTGTTGATTCCATTATTTAGTTATCATAATGTGATGAAAAATGCAAATTGGAGTTCAGTGTAATAAATTTCACAAAGAAAGGGATAAAACACCTTGGTTATTAAGGATGATATGCACCGCGAAAACACTGGGTTGGACTTTGTAAATAACATGGTTTGGATGTGGTATATAATTATAAACAACAAAGGTTAAGAATACACACAGTGGAGTCGTTGTGGAGTTGTGATATTTCTGTTCTAAAATTCAAAATCTAAAGTGAGTGCTTGTAAACCGGGAAGTCTTTGCAGGTTAAAGCTATGATAAATGATATTTCTGCAGTCTCTTGTTTAGTGTAGGCATTGAATATGTCATATTGTTGTAGTATACCGGTATATACCTAGTGTAACACAACCTTACAGTTATGACCTTACAGTGATTGTTATGTCACATTGATGACAGTAAAGATTGTTATGTCACGTTGATGACAGTAAAGATTGTTATGTCACATTGATGACAGTAAAGATTCTTGCGTCACATGGATGACAGTAAAGATTGTTATGTCACATTGATGACAGTAAATATTGTTCTGTCACGTTGATGACAGTAAAGATTGTTATGTCACATTGATGACAGTAAATATTGTTCTGTCACGTTGATGACAGTAAAGATTGTTATGTCACATTGATGACAGTAAAGATTGTTATGTCACGTTGATGACAGTAAAGATTGTTATGTCACATTGATGACAGTAAATATTGTTATGTCACATTGATGACAGTAAAGATTGTTATGTCACGTTGATGACAGTAAAGATTGTTATGTCACATTGATGACAGTAAAGATTCTTGCGTCACATGGATGACAGTAAAGATTGTT
Source organism: Mizuhopecten yessoensis (assembly GCF_002113885.1). Lineage (NCBI taxonomy): Eukaryota > Metazoa > Mollusca > Bivalvia > Pectinida > Pectinidae > Mizuhopecten > Mizuhopecten yessoensis. The sequence goes on from NW_018406319.1 coordinate 129,969, forward strand.
ATGTCACATTGATGACAGTAAATATTGTTCTGTCACGTTGATGACAGTAAAGATTGTTATGTCACATTGATGACAGTAAAGATTCTTGCGTCACATGGATGACAGTAAAGATTGTTATGTCACATTGATGACAGTAAATATTGTTCTGTCACGTTGATGACAGTAAAGATTGTTATGTCACATTGATGACAGTAAAGATTCTTGCGTCACATGGATGACAGTAAAGATTGTTATGTCACATTGATGACAGTAAAGATTGTTATGTCACATTGATGACAGTAAAGATGACTTACCAGAAATTATCAAATGGGTGCAAAGTTTCATAACTAATCGGAAACAGCGGTAAACGGAGCAATGTCAAAATGAATGGAGGTAACAAGTGGTATCCCACAGGCAAGCGTTTTAGGGCCGACTCTCTTTGTGATTTATGTTAATGACCTTCCAGAGTCCATTAACGCAACAACATACTTGTTCGCAGATGATACTAAAATTTACAATTATAATAATAATATAAATCTACAGGATGATCTAGATCAGCTCCAAAAATGGTCAGATCAATGGCTTTTAAAATTCCATCCGGAGTTTCAATTTTTCTTTTGATTGTTGTTTTGACTTTTCTTTCAACTTTTCTTTCAATTGTTGTTTTGACTGTTATTTCAACTGTTCTTTTGATTATTCTTTTGACTGTTGTAGGATCAGGATTAGGATTCTTCATTTTTGGTGCCCTTGGAAAAAACATACAGGTTAAGTATGCAGGATTGAAACCCTCTATAGAAGAGTCATCTCACTACCAGATAAACCTAGCCGTCTCCGAAGAGCAGCACATCTAATTATCGGATATACCTAGCCGTCTCCGAAGAGCAGCACATCTAATATCAGATAAACCAAGATGTCTCAGAATAGCAACGCATGTAACTACTGTATCAGATAAATCTAGATGTCTCCGAACAGCAACACATGTAACTACTGTATCAGATAAATCAAGATGCCTCCGAACAGCAACACATGTAACTACTGTATCAGATAAATCTAGATGTCTCTGAAGAGCAACGCATGTAACTACTGTATCAGATAAATCTAGAAGTCTCTGAACAGCAACACATGTAACTACTGTATCAGATAAATCTAGATGTCTCTGAACAGCAACACATGTAACTACTGTATCAGATAAATCTAGAAGTCTCTGAACAGCAACACATGTAACTACTGTATCAGATAAATCTAGATGTCTCTGAACAGCAACACATGTAACTACTGTATCAGATAAATCTAGAAGTCTCTGAACAGCAACACATGTAACTACTGTATCAGATAAATCTAGATGTCTCTGAACAGCAACACATGTAACTACTGTATCAGATAAATCTAGAAGTCTCTGAACAGCAACACATGTAACTACTGTATCAGATAAATCTAGATGTCTCTGAACAGCAACACATGTAACTACTGTATCAGATAAATCTAGATGTCTCTGAACAGCAACGCATGTAACTACTGTATCAGATAAATCTAGATGTCTCCGAACAGCAACACATGTAACTACTGTATCAGATAAATCTAGAAGTCTCTGAACAGCAACACATGTAACTACTGTATCAGATAAATCTAGATGTCTCCGAACAGCAACACATGTAACTACTGTATCAGATAAATCTAGATGTCTCCGAACAGCAACACATGTAACTACTGTATCAGATAAATCTAGAAGTCTCTGAACAGCAACACATGTAACTACTGTATCTGATAAATCTAGATGTCTCCGAACAGCACCATGTAACTATCAAACTAACTACTTCAGCAGTGTATATTTTTCACACATATTTTTATTTTATCCATTTTGTTTTATTAAAACCTAATCACGACTTCTTGATTTGTGTCTACTGAATGAATATATCTAGTCTTATTGTTCATAATATTTATTTCAACATATCTCATTGTGTACCCTTGTTTGGTTTAAAATGAAGAGCAACCTTTGCTAATAATAATAATAATTTGAGGTTACTTTGTTTCATTGATAGTGTTCCAATACTGGCCAATGACAATTTAAAATTTTCAGTAAATGGGATGTCTTTTTCCTAGTGTTATTTTGAGATTAAGTTGTTAATTAATGAACACAGTATAAAAGTTAAACCTAATAAGTAATATTCAGGACCAAGTTTGTGATGTTATGAACATGGGTCAAAATAGTGTATTCTACTGATTCAGATTAGTGTCTATAATACAAAACACATATTCTTGTACAGAGTTTCTTAATCATTTCACATCGGATCAGAGAGAGGATGCTGTCTGTAATTAAATATATTATGTGTGTGTGTGTATGTGTGTAAAATTTGTTACATATATTTTGATCTTGAAGCATTGAATCATTTTTATGAAATCTTTCATTGTTATTTGTATAAAGGCATTGTTATTTGTATAAAGGGTTTTTGCTGTATACTGTCAAGATTTTTATGAGTTATATTTGTCTTTTCAATTTACATTTTAACTCTGTGCTAAATAGTTGTGCTTTTAAAACTTCTGGTACTACACTGTCATATTTTTAACATGTGTTGTTTAATAACACAAATGTAATCATACTGTTGTGCTATTGTTTTGCGAATTTAATCATTTAAAAGAACGGTAGAAAAAATATAACTTTCATCTTATGGCCTGAGACATTTAAGCAGTTATTTAGGCCTTAAGTTTATTTATAAATTCAAATTGTTTTCTAATAAACGAATAAAATCTAATTGTTTGACTAATTTCTCTCTGTTAGCTAGGTAGACAATTTTAAAATTGTTTCAGTATTGTTTGTTATATCCTTTTAAATATTACAAGGGCAAAATTTTATATAGAAAAAAATGTATGTTTCCTTTCATAATCTCAAAGATTTATTTTCAGTAATTTAAAAATCTGGAATTGTTTAAATGTGCTTAGTGTAAGAAACATGTCTTACTAGTTGTTATATAGATATGGCTATACATATTTGTGGTCACGTTTTGTTTTCAGTGGGAGTAGGGAGGAGAGCGGGGTATGTTGACAAGTCACATGTACTAACAACAAGAAGTCTCAGAGGAATCAGAAACTTGGTTCCTGATATGTATCAGTATTCAGGAAGTTGCTTTTCCTGACTTTTAAGTGAAATTTTCCTTCCTTACCAGGATTTTATTCCTTCATACTTATTTTTTTATAAGCAAAAGTGTTCAGGTTAATAGGTTGCATTGTTTTTTAATGAAATTATGTTAATTTGACTGCTAGCCGATGAACAGTTTTGTGTGTCTTGGAAGATTCACCAAGTGGTGCGACTAACAATATATTTGTTTGTAATTCCGGTATGATAAGTTAATTGTAACATCTGTGTATGTTTGTGTTTGTTATTTAAGAAATAGTCAACATATGTGCATGTTTCATGGCGGAATATCTATCAATGGTGAGCAAATGTTTAAAACAAATTATAAAGCTACTTTAGCCTGGGCTCAATTGTTTTTCTAACATTTTTGAAGCCTGCATTATGTATTGCACCATATTATACAAACATTCATATAAATTATATCTACTCTACCACTTGGAAATGTAATGGAATGTGTTTTGGTGTCTGCTGCAGTGCATGTAATTAGACAACCTCGTTAGACAACATGACACAGTTGTCCGATTCCTTGTTTTCACTCCACCAACAAGTCCGTGTCATAGTTATAGCTGATGTTATAATCTGTGGATGTATGTGGATGCTATTAGATATCTCATACACACGTACCTTCACTTAACAAAGTTAATTAACGTCACTGTACCCAAAATGGGACACTTGTGGAAAAACAGCCCAAGAAACTGTCATGCAAGGCAAAGTACTTTCATGTGTACAGTTTTCATTTGATAACACTTTTATGACAATTTAACTGTATATAAGCTTTATTGACTGCTGATCATTGTTACATGGACAATTTAAATGTAAGAATAATTACCAAAACAAAACTTTGCTGATTTATGTGCCGTGCGACGCTATTTATTTGGCTATCATTTTCAAAAGTCAATTTATCAAAACTAATGCTGATTTGGAGAAGATATTTAATTAGAACATTCGTTGACTCTAAAATATTTCAATTATGCATATTTTTTGCCAATATTGATCGTCTATCCCCAAATATTCGCCAAAATACCGAAGTGTCCCTTTCAGGGTACAGTAACGCAGGTTCAAGGGTCTACATAACTCTGACAGTATTTCGCGTTCTAAATATAGAGCCACGCACCCGAAATATCAACTTGTACTAGAAATGAAAAGTGGATAGTATCTATTTATGAAAAATGAACAAACATTTTTGGAACTGATAGTATGGTATAAAGAACATTGATATTTATCTGAAACGTGTCCTGATTTGGGTACAGTGACGTTACTGTTTATACCTGGAAACTTTGGCCCAGTCAAAGATTCACCTTCACATTTAAAATCCATCGTCACAAGCGCAAACTTTGCCCTCCTCATGTAATTTGGTTAATTGTCAAATAATACACAATTACCAATTAAGGATTGGAACATGTTACATTGTCAGTCTGGTAGAGTACAATACTATTACACCTGGGGTTTGTTATTACAATAGTATGATGTTTGTATACATATTTATGTATATATGATTATTAGAAAATGATACATATATATAATTGTACGTGTTTATTATCATAATAATAACTATATTTTTGTATATATATATTTGTTATTATAATGATAACAATGTCTTTGAATGCGTTTGTTAAGATGATGATAATGATATCTTTTTATGTACATGTGTTTGTTATGATGATGATAATGATATCTTTTTATGTACATGTGTTTGTTAAGTTTACTATTTATATTTGTAATGTAAACTACATGCATGTAATAATCAAAATCATTTGTTATAATACAGGTATGGAAATGATACACAGTGTTCTGTCGATTTATTGGGATGTGGAGTGTATAAGAGAATATTTACGTGTCTTAAGACATATTGGATCAGCTTTGTTGTGATGTGCACTGATGAAATCCCTGTCCGTTTCCAGTCCCGTTATCTGGTACAACTAACAAGAAATTCAGTCTTTATTTAATACAGTGTTTATAACAAGGTAAACCAAATGCCTGTAAAACCAATAAAAGATTGTTTGGTTGATGACCTATTGTTTTGTTGATGACATAACGTTTGGTTGATGACAGATTGTTTGGTTGATGACATATCATTTGGTTGATGACATATTGTTTGGTTGATGACATATTGTTTGGTTGATGACATATCGTTTGGTTGATGACAGATTGTTTGGTTGATGACATATCGTTTGGTTGATGACATATTGTTTGGTTGATGACATATTGTTTGGTTGATGACATATTGTTTGGTTGATGACCTATTGTTTGGTTGATGACATTGTTTGGTTGATGACAGATCGTTTGGTTGATGACCTATTGTTTGGTTGATGACATACCGTTTGGTTGATGACATTGTTTGGTTGATGACATATTGTTTGGTTGATGACATTGTTTGGTTGATGACCTATTGTTTGGTTGATGACAGATTGTTTGGTTGATGACATCGTTTGGTTGATGACCTATTGTTTGGTTGATGACAGAATGTTTGGTTGATAACATATTGTTTGGTTGATGACGTATTGTTTGGTTGATGACAAATTGTTTGGTTAATGACCTATTGTTTGGTTGATGACCTATTGTTTGGTTGATGACATTGTTTGGTTGATGACAGATCGTTTGGTTGATGACCTATTATTTGGTTGATGACATACCGTTTGGTTGATGACATATTGTTTGGTTGATGACATATTGTTTGGTTGATGACAGATTGAAACTTTTCACCTTTATCTCGGACTTTAATCCTGAGCTTAAACTTTTCTTCCGAGCTTTACCTTAATTTCACACATTATTTATCGGCGTGAAATTTATTTCAAACTTTACTTAGGTGCATAAACTTTATTTCAAGCATAAATCTAGTTTCAATCATAAGTCATAGGTCGACTTCATTAAAAACTTAAAGTTATGGATATAAACTGGATTTCATATTTCAGCTCCGAGCAGAACTTAATTTCAATTTTTTTTGATAGGTATAAACTTCATTCCTAACTTTAGTCCTGAGCATAAACTGGATTAAACGTTTGAGGTAAAAGTATAAACTTTATTTCAAATTTTAGTCCATTGCATAAACTTGATGAGGTATTCTTGAGTTTTAAAGACAATTTTCAAAAAAAAAAAATGTGGCTGATTTTTAACATTATAAGCATAACTATTCAGCTTTTATTGTTTCCATGAAATATTGACAGAAGAGCTTGGGAACAGGTCAATATATGAGGCAATTATGTTGCAAACTGATGAAAGTTTTGTTGCACTTTCATAGATTCAAAAAACAATACTGACAACCATAGTTTGTATGCTACCATCCTCCAATACTCATTTTCACTCTCTCTGCAACATAGCAGAATGGAAGGCACGCAACTATTTATTTGATTGGTCTCGGGCAAAACACCTAACCAATCGTTAGCCAGATACCTGTCCTTTGAAGAATATAGAGGAGCTATGCGCGACTTCAAAGCCAGTCAATTTTACCGTGTGGCTGTGAGATTCTTTTGATGTACATCAAAGGATCAACTAATCCCTTTTATTCCAGGGTGCAGAGAACGAAAGTGGGCGTAACCCCTGGTGTATGGAGGAGTGGGCGTAACCCCTGGTGTATGGAGGAGTGGGCGTAACCCCTGGTGTATGGAGGAGTGGGCGTAACCCCTGGTGTATGGAGGAGTGGGCGTAACCCCTGGTGTATGGAGGAGTGGGCGTAACCCCTGGTGTATGGAGGAGTGGGCGTAACCCCTGGTGTATGGAGGAGTGGGCGTAACCCCTGGTGTATGGAGGAGTGGGCGTAACCCCTGGTGTATGGAGGAGTGGGCGTAACCCCTGGTGTATGGAGGATATTATGCTACGTGTTCCAGGAACATGCAGTTTCTTTATAATTATTTACAGAACCATCAAGCTGCCGAGAGTGCCAGATAGACCCGGTTAATTTGTATACGCAACAGAGAGAGTTAATTTCTAATTGATAAGGATGATACATGGTTGAAAAAAAGACGTCCAACGCCCTTGGAAGTTACCGAGAGATAGAATTATAATAGTTTAAATCCAGGCTTGTGATTTTCCCCGGTGTACTCGATCATACTGACAAGATATTGTGTTCAGTACACAAAATAACTAGTCGCCTTTTTTATCTGGTCGGTTGATTCCTTCATGATATTCTTCTAGTGCAGCCGAAATATTCATGACGCGATATCCTCTGGTTCAGCTTTAGTATGATTGAGTGACGTGTTATAATTCTAGTTCAGTTTTAGTATGATTGAGTGACGCGATATAATTCTAGTTCAGTTTTAGTGTAAATGAGTGACGTGATATATCTCTGGTTCAGCTTTAGTGTAAGTTTGTGATTTGATATTCTCTAGTTCAGTTTTAGTACGAGTTCAAGACGTGATTACCTCTAGTTCAGCTTTAGTGTGAATGGGTGACGTGATATCCCTCTAATTCATTTTAAGTATGATTTGCCATCATTATTTCACTACTTTAATTACCAGAAGTTCTTACTTCAAATGTTTTTTTTCTCGTCCGAATGTCACCGTTATATTACCATAAAAACTGATTTTCACATAAATACACCAATCAGTCAGTCAGTTTCATGGAAGTTACCAAAAATACTTACTTCAAACATTGTGGGGGTACAGGTTTCTTTCAAACAGAAGACATTCTCCTGTATTCTATCTACAGAACTATGTCACATCATATGACTGTCTGATCCCATCATCAAAGTTTATATTTCTGCTCCACGTAAGATCACAGGTTTTAGGAGTTGCCTCCATCCCCTTTACAAAAACAAACACCCCCAAATACGTTCACTAGAGCCTCTGTTAGGATTTTCAGCCTCCCTAATCAATTGGTGTTGATGAAAATAATGTCGAAGGGATTATCATCTTTGAATTTTGAAACCTCTCAAGTTACTGGTGTGGATATTGAAAACAAAGGCACTATGAACAGGTAAGAGCGTTTATTCCTTATTGTACAAACCCAGTTACATAATGTGATATAAGGGCTATACAGTAAAACAGAATGAATAAAAGTAATATCAAACTAAACAATGCGATGATGTCACTGGAATTATAAAATATGACATAACAATCAGCTTCTAACGGGAGAGGTCATATGCAAATCAGAATAAAAAAAACTTGTCTTTGAACATATAACAGATAAGGTCGGAGAAAAAAATCATCCTTATGTGGCGAGGATATATCATTATCAAATTCAACCCTTGGGCGAGAGTTTTGAATATCTAACATTCAGCTTGAAGCAAACACTAATTGGGTTGTACAATTTAAAATATCACCCCTCAGGGCGAGATTTTTCTGTTATATCTTAATGGCAGGTGCAAATTATATCAGTCACTACCACCAAATGTAAAGAAAAATTGCAAAACAATGTTTCATTTCAAATATATTTTATTGATTAAACAAGGATTGAGCAACAGGCTTTGCCTATATAAGCTCTCTCCATGGCTTCCAGCATACTTTTGATATTGGAAGACATTGAATACAATATTTACATACATACATTTTATTTCAACTCATCTCATGACACATGGATACATTTATTGCTAGGTAATATACATTTAATTAGGCTGGCTTAATATTTTCATGTTTCTACAGAAAAAGAAAAAAAAATCTCCTTGGAGAAAAAAAATTACAAACTTTGCGATATTAATATTTAATATAGTTGTAAAATTTGTGTCAAGAAGAATTAAATATACTGTTATGAATATACACAGTATTCAAATCGAATTAAATATATGGATATACGTCTTGAACTTGAGCAACTTAAATTTGCTACGGCAACATGAAATAAGGCAAAACTGATACATGCATGTATGCTGATAAAGAAATGTACCAGGACTTATTTGAAATAGACATGTCTTGAGATGAGTTGGAAAATTAAATAGAAAATTAACTAAAAGAAAACAGAAAAAAAAATATGTAAAAAAAATTAATAATAAAAAAAAATAATAATATGAAAACACAAAAAGACATAAATAATTATATGAGAACACAAAATAATCTCAATCACTCACTCATACACTCTAACACCACATTTGTATCTACAGGCATGGGTTTGTTGGTTTATTTAATGTAGTTTATACATATTTGTTTTAAATGAATGTGCAGTTGGGCATTAAATATGATAACAAAGTACACTAGTTCACAGGATACAAATATGTGGCATTTTGGTATTTCATAATAAATTATTAATTTTTCAATAATTAAATAAATTATAACTATTGATCTACATTACTCCATCATACCTTAAGTGTCATGACCACATAAAGTCCCTGGACATTTGTTGCCCTGTGATCAATCAACCTTGGTATATTGCAAAACAATGTGGTTTGTTGTTCAAAATAGAAAAAAAATCACTTTAGGGACAAGTATAATATTATGGTAAAAACGATGAAAAATGCCCAAAGATGAGCCATGGTAAAAAATAGCAGTTCCCTCAAAGACGAGTAACTTCTCATTGTGTAAATGATTATAAACAATATCATGCTGTGTATGATGAAAGCTTTCTCTATGGAAGTCGGTCTTCCCCTAGTACGAGTAGCTGGCTATGGTAAATAATGGCAGTCCTCTCCAGGACGAGAAGCTGTATATGGTACATAATAGCAGTCCTCTCCAGGACAAGTAGCTGTATAGGGTAAATAATGGCAGTCCTCTCAAGGACGAGTAGCTGTATAGGGTAAATAATGGCAGTTCCCTCTAGGGGACAAGTAGCTGTATAGGGTAAATAATGGCAGTCCCCTCCATGACGAGTAGCTGTATATGGTATATAATGGCAGTCCTCTCCAGGACGAGTAGCTGTATATGGTACATAATGCCAGTCCCCCTTAGAACGAGTAGCTGGCTTTGGTGAACAAGAGGTCCATTGGACCTGTATCGCTCACCTGGTTTTATATATAAGTCATTACAACTGAATGCATTAGTACATCTTTATATGAAATTTCCTCAAAACCAGACAAGATCTATGTTCTAACCCGACTGGGACCACAATATCTGACTTTCAACTAATCAGGGGCCTCTATTGAGTTGCCATGTTAACAGATTTTGAAATAAGTAATATGTCATATTACAGGGTGTAATTCGACAATACCTTAATTTTCATTCAACTATAAGCTTTTATAAACCTAGAAACCTTTTAACAATTTATGAAAACTACACCATATAATATGATAATCTAGCTGTACCATTTCTTAGGACCGCTGGGGTCAAATCAACCTCATTCAATTAAGAAATGTTTATTTTCCCTCAATAATTGTTTTGACCAAATTTTGTACAATTAGGGGGGTATTAGCATCTTAAAGCAAAATATTAGATAATTTTCCTCTTTGGGGCTCGGTCTTCCTAGCCCCAGGGGTCGAACCAGCCTCATTTATTTAGGAAATGATTGCCCTCCCCCAATGAAGTTTCAGAGCAAATTTGGTTAAAATCCTCTCTGGTGTTTAGGAGGAGACCCATTTTAAAGCAAATCTAGCTAAGTTCCCCTTCAGGGCCCTGCCCCCCTGGCCTAAGGGGTAGAACCAACCTCATTTGTTTAAGAAATGATTGCCCTCCCCTACTGATGCTTCAGACTGAATTTGGTTGAAATCCTCTTGGGCGTTTAGGAGGAGATGCGTTTTAAAGCAAATTTAGCTAAGTTCCCCTTCAGGGCCCTGCCCCCCTGGCCTCAGGGGTCGAACCAACCTTATTTATTGAATAAATGATCGCTCTCCCCTAGTGATGCTTCAGACTAAATTTGGTTGAAATCCTCTCTGGTGTTTAGGAGGAGATGCGTTTTAAAGCAAATTTAGCTATGTTCCCCTTAAGGGGCCCCACCCACCTAGCCTCAGGGGTCGAACCAACCTCATTTATTTCAGAAATGATTGCCCTCACCTAGTGATGCTTCAGACTAAATTTGGTTGAAATCCTCTTTGGCGTTTAGGAGGAGATAGGATTTAAAGAAAAATTTGACGACGGACGACCTCGGACAAATTATAATGCGACATGGCATAAGTTCACTATGGACCTTCGGACCAGGTGAGCTAATAATGGCAGTCCCTCTAGAACGAGTAGCTGTATATGGTAAATAATGGCAGTCCCCTCCATGACGAGTGGCTGTATATGGAACATAATGCCAGTCCCCTCCATGACGAGTAGCTGGTTATTGTAAATAACAGCAGTCCCCTCCATAACGAGTATAGCTGGTTATGGTAAATAATGGTAGTCCCATCTAGGACGAGTAGCTGTATATGGTAAATAATCGCAGTCCCCTCCATGACAAGTGTCTGTATATGGTAAATAATGGCAGTCCCCTCCATGACGAGTGGCTGTATATGGTACATAATCCCAGTCCCCTCCATGACGAGTAGCTGGTTATTGTAAATAACAGCAGTCCCCTCCATAACGAGTATAGCTGGTTATGGTAAATAACGGTAGTCCCATCTAGGACGAGTAGCTGTATATGGTAAATAATGGCAGTCCCCTCCATGACAAGTGGCTGTATATGGTAAATAATGGCAGTCCCCTCCATGACGAGTGGCTGTATATGGTACATAATGCCAGTCCCCTCCATGACGAGTAGCTGGTTATTGTAAATTACAGCAGTCCCCTCCATAACGAGTATAGCTGGTTATGGTAAATAACGGTAGTCCCATCTAGGACGAGTAGTTGGCTATGGTAAATAATGGCAGTCCCCTCCATGACGAGTAGCTGTATATGGGAAATAATGGTAGTCCCCTCCATGACGAGTAGTTGGCTATGGTTAATAATGGCAGTTCCATCTAGGAGGAGTAGCTGGCTATGGTTAATAATTGCAGTTCCCTCTAGGACGAGTAGCTGTCTATGGTTAATAATGGCAGTTCCCTCTACGACGAGTAGCTGTATATGGTAAATAATGGCAGTTCCCTCCATGACAAGTGGCTGTATATGGTAAATAATGGCAGTCCCCTCCATGACAAGTGGCTGTATATGGTAAATAATGGCAGTCCCTTCCATGACGAGTAGCTGTATATGGTAAATAATGGCAGTCCCCTCCATGACGAGTAGTTGTATATGGTAAATAATGGCAGTCCCTTCCATGACGAGTAGCTGTATATGGTAAATAATGGCAGTCCCCTCCATGACGAGTAGCTGGCTATGGTAAATAATGGCAGTTCCCTCTAGGAGGAGTAGCTGGCAATGAATATATTGGCAGTCCCCTCCATGACGAGTAGCTGTATATGGTAAATAATGGCAGTTCCCTCTAGGAGGAGTAGCTGGCTATGGTAGATAATAATAGTCCCCTCTAGGACGAGTGGCTTGTTTTGTAAATAATACACAAATTAGGCATGAAGAATCTCACATAAGGATTTCTGTCCCTCTAGAACGAGTAGCTGATTATGGTAAACAATTGCAGTTCTGTCTTAGACGAGAAAGTGGTTGTGGTACATAACAGCAGTACCCTCTGGGACGAGAAGCTGGCTTTGGTAAATAATGGCAGTCCCTCTAGAACGAATAGCTGGCTATGGTAAATAGATGGATAAACTTGTTATGGTTTTGTCTTTATGAGGTTGTCTCCTGTCATGGTGCAAGTGACAGTAGCTCACTATAGATGAATGTCTTATCATGGAAAATTATGGCAGTAGTTTTTCATTGCGTAAATGATGGTAGTTCTCTCTCGGACGAGAAGCTTTTCATTATGGAAATGATGATAGTTCTCTCTCGGACGAGTAGGTTGTCATGGTATAAAGGCTGGTTGTTTTCTCCCGGATGCGTAGTTTGTCATTGTGTAAATGATTCCCTCTTGGACGAGTAGCTTGTCATGGTATAAATGATGGTAGTTCTCTCTCGGAAGAGTACCTTGTCATGGTATAAATTATGGTAGTTCTCTCTCGGACGAGTAGCTTGTCATGGTATAAATTATGGCAGTTTCCTCTCAAATGAGTAGCTTGTCATGGTATAAATTATGGAAGTTCTCTCTCGGACGAGTAGCTTGTCAGGGTATAAATTATGGAAGTTCTCTCTCAAACGAGTAGCTTGTCAGGGTATAAATAATGGAAGTTCCCTCTCAGACGAGAAGCTTGTCATGGTAAATAATGACAGTTCCCTCTCGGACGAGAAGCTTGTCATAGTATCAATAATGGCAGTTCCCTCTCGGACGAGAAGCTTGTCATAGTATCAATAATGGCAGTTCCCTATCAGACAAGAAGGTGGTCATGGTGAATAATGGCAGTTCCCTCTCGTCAGACGAGAAACTTGTCATGGGGAATAATGGCAGTTCCCTCTCGGACGAGAAGCTTGTCATAGTATCAATAATGGCAGTTCCCTCTCGTCAGACGAGAAGCTTGTCATGGTGAATAATGGCAGTTCCCTCTCGGATAAGTATCATTTGATTTTGTAAATGATGGTAGTTCCCTCTAGGACATGTAGATTTCAATTGTGTATATAATGGCAGTTCCCTCTCGGACGAGTAGCTGGTCTTGGTATAAATATTGGTAGTTCTTTCTGATGAGCAGCTTGTCATAGTATCAATGATAGCAGTTTCCTCTCAGACGAGCAGGTTATTGAAGAAATGGTGGTAGTTCTCCCAAGGACAACGAGTGGTATGTCTTTGTTTTATTATTCAATTTTCTTTTATCCTTGTATAACTAAATATGTTGTTTCTACAGATCTTCTACATACGTGACATGATTGTAGGCTATGCACGCATGTCTTGCAGCATGTGTGGCCACAAGGAATAAGTTTGGTGTCCACTGGATTTTCCATGCAAATTTTACACACTGTAAAAAATGAAAAAACATTGATGTACAAATCATATCTTTTGCCGATCACAGTAGAACAACTTTTGTTCGTAATTTAATATTTTACAAATGTATATCTCAACAATTAGCTTGTTTTGCATAGTCTTCAAACCAGTTTGTATGTACTCGCATATTAAAAGAAATAAATCATTCTATTGTACCAATCTTATTTAGATTTGAGCGTTTTTTTCTATCTTGTATATCGTTCCCTATAGCAAGCACTTATCGCACGTAAAACCATATGCACATGTATAATACAAGCAATAGTTTGGTTTAGGCAGCCATACAGCGTGGTATCAGTGTAAACAATAATTCAATAATAATGATAATATGTTTGACCAACCTGTTTCATCGGTTTCTTCATTAACTGGAATTTGAGCCCCCATTCGTGATCTTCCTACAGAACACAGGAAATACTTTAAAATAAAATGAGGGTTAATATCCAATACGCAGAATTGTGTTAAACACTTAAGGTACATTATTAAGTTGCACAGTGTATTATATATTACCTTACCGTCATCTTATATTTATATATACAGTGTATTATATATAACCTTACCGTCATCATGTATTTATATGCACAGTGTATTATATATTACCTTATCGTCATCATGTATTTATACACAGTGTATTATATATCACCTTCTCGTCATGATGTATTTATATACACAGTGTATTAAATATCACCTTACCGTCATCATGTATTTATACACAGTGTATTATATATTACCTTACCGTCATCATGTATTTATATACACAGTGTATTATATTTTACCTTACCATCATCATATATTTATATACAGTGTATTATATATTACCTTACCGTCATCATGTATTTATATACACAGTGTGTTGTATATCACCTTATCGTCATCATGTATTTATATACACAGTGTATTATATATCACCTTACCGTCATCATGTATTTATATACACTGTGTATTATATATTACCTTACCGTCATCATGTATATATATATAGTGTATTATATATAACCTTATTGTCATCATGTATTTATATACACTATGTATTATATATTACCTTACCTTCATCATGTATTTATATACACAGTGTATTAAATATCACCTTACCGCCATCATGTATTTATATACACAGTGTGTTGTATATCACCTTATCGTCATCATGTATTTATATACACTGTGTATTATATATTACCTTACCGTCATCATGTATTTATATACACAGTGTATTATATATTAACTACCTTCATCATGTATTTATATACAGTGTATTATATATTACCTTACCGTCATCATATATTTATATACACAGTGTATTATATATTACCTTACCGTCATCATGTATTTATATAACCTTATTTTCCTATTGTAGTATATATCAGTTTACTTTCCTATTTGGCATTTTTAAAAATGTTCTTGTGACAGGTTTAAATAACTGTATCCTGTTGATTAAAAAAATATATATCTTTAATGTGACAACGTTATAACATTCCCAGGAATCATTTATTAACTGTTTTTTTTTAGAAATTAAGATTTATATTCGGTCTACATGTTGACCCAAAATGCAGCGAACAAGATCTGGTAAAAATGGGAAAATGTCAGTCTTCTTTTAGAATGAACCATCTGATAAATGATCTGTACGGTACATCTTCCTCAAGGACCTTTGTAAAAATGTAGTTAAAATATTTGATTGACGCAGTAAAAAAAGAACAAAAACAAAAAAAGAATGTATCACTCTAATCTCTCAATAATAATAAATAATAAGAGTATTATGAATCAATATAATGTAATTTCCTTTCTGTCAAAGTATTATAGAGAGGTGTGTGAATCAGGTTAATGTAGCAGTCTATTGCCTGATGTCAAAACAATAGTTAAACGTGTAAGTTCTCTTTCATACCGCAATATATAGTGCCAGGTATATGTGTAATATACTGTATTTTGTAGTGGTATACATTTAATATCACTGGGTCTCACGTAGATATATGTTAAGATTTGTTATTGTAGTATATCAGCTTATTACAAGAGTGGACGATCAAAAGTTATATGTACACGTTTACAATCATGTAATGTGTTGTGGATGTCAAAGCGGTTTATACTTATATGCATAAAGCATAGAAAGGATAAATGCTCATTTAAACATAAAACGCAGCTCTCGGAACTGTATACTGTATCTGTAACCATCAGGTCCTAAATACTAGATATCCAGACCCAGTATCCATACTTACTATGTTTCAGAAACAGTGTTAGTCTCTCTTTCCACGAGAATAACTTCTCCCGCCAAGTATCGCCTGATGGCATGTAATCATCTTCTGAAATAGCAAACAAATATGGTTAAATTTTCTGTTGATGGTACAATAACCTATGGAATAGCTTTTATTATCTGAAATATCCACAGTGAACTAGATAATATACTTCAACCAGTCGTATCATCACCTCTTAACATGTATTAATGTTTTATCAAATGTTTCAAAGTAAGTTAGTTTTTCCATGAAATTCTTATATGACTTCATTAATTTAATGTTTTGTGTACCATATTAAGACTCTCACGTGAACTAGATTACTATCATGTCGTGTACCATATTAAGACTCTCACGTGAACTAGATTACTATCATGTCATACAGTCATGTTACATTATACTTTGACCATACTTCAAATACATACTTACTGCAGTTTTACAGCGTGTTATTATCTCATCACACACAATCTCGAGGTCAACTGTTAATACATTTCATTACTCGAGTAAGCTGTTCTGAGGTGATGGAAATATATGGTTGATTCTTCATATATCTCTCTTGTCATTTAAAGTTGGAGCATCAAATACTCTTGAATATACTTTATATGTGTAGTTTTTCACATGGTAAATCAAGTTTATGCTGAAGCCACAAAGAAACAATTGAATGTATTTTTGCCTTTCACTTAAAATTTAGAGAGCCTTGAACATTTATATTTTTGTTTTCTTTTTAACGATTCATCTCTGAATAAAATTGCTATCCGAGAAATTATAATGAAGGAAGCTAAAAGAGAGAGAAAATCATATCTTTTACCGATCACAGCAGATTTGATTTTTGTACTTTCACATTTTTCAAATTTCCCTCCAATTGTGAAGTCTTAACCACTTTTAATAGGTTGTACTTGTTGTGACAAATATACCACAACACTGAGCTTTTCCCCTCGAGTCTTCAAACCGGATCACACGCATGTACAGGTACTCGCATATTAATAGGAAGAAATCATTCTATTGTACCAATCTTATTTAGATTTGAGCGTTTTTTTCTATCTTGTATATCGTTCCCTATAGCAAGCACTTATCGCACGTAAAACCATATGCACATGTATAATACAAGCAATAGTTTGGTTTAGGCAGCCATACAGCGTGGTATCAGTGTAAACGATAATTCAATAATAATGATAATATGTTTGACCAACCTGTTTCATCGGTTTCTTCATTAACTGGAATTTGAGCCCCCATTCGAGATCTTCCTACAGAACACAGGAAATACTTTAAAAATAAAATGAGGGTTGATATCCAATATGCAGAATTGTGTTAAACACTTAAGGTATACATTATTAGATTGCACAGTGTATTATATATTACCTTACCGTCATCTTGTATTTATATATACAGTGTATTATATATAACCTTACCGTCATCATGTATTTATATACAGTGTATTATATATAACCTTACCATCATCATGTATTTATTTACAAAGTGTATTATATATAACCTTACTGTCATCATGTATTTATATACACAGTGTATTATATACTACCTTAGCTTACCGTTATCGTGTATTTATATACACAGTGTATTATATATAACCTTACCGTCATCATGTATCATCATCATGTATTTATATACACAGTCTATTATATATACCTTACCGTCATCATGTATTTATATACACAGTGTATTATCCGTCATCATGTATTTATACACAGTGTATTATATATCAGTCTATTATATATCACCTTACCATCATCATGTATTTATATACACAGTCTATTATATATCACCTTACCATCATCATGTATTTATACACTGTGTATTATATATTACCTTACCGTCATCATGTATTTATACACAGTGTATTATATATTACCTTACCGTCGTCATGTATTTATATACACAGTGTATTAAATATTACCTTACTGTCATCATGTATTTATATACACAGTGTATTAAATATTAATTTACTGTAATCATGTATTTATATACCCAGTGTATTCACCTTACCGTCATCATGTATTTATATACACAGTGTATTCACCTTACCGTCGTCATGTATTTATATACAGTGTATTATATATTACCTTACCGTCATCATGTATTTAAATATACAGTGTATTATATATTACCTTACTGTCATCATGTATTTATATACACAGTGTATTATAAATTACCTTACCGTCATCATGTATTTATATACACAGTGTGTTATATATTTCCTTAACGTCGTCATGTATTTATATAGTGTATTATATATTGTCTTACCGTCATCATGTATTTATATACACAGTGTATTATATATTAC
>NW_018406319.1:151203-151484 GCF_002113885.1 Mizuhopecten yessoensis
GGTTATAGGGTGGGGATCTCAACTTTTTCCAGCTGTGACTAAGAAACTAGGTCCCTAGGGGTTCGGTCAGACCCCAGGGTCTATTCTGATATCATGATTGCATTCGTCTCTTTCTGCCAAGCATTTGTATATATAGTTTTGGGGTGGGGATCTCAACCGTTTTAAAGTTATGGCCCAGGGACTATGTCTCCAAGGGTGGGGCCAGACCCTAGGGACATCCTGGAAGCAAATGTGCATTCTTCTCTTTATACTCAGCAATTGTATATATGGTTATATGGTGG
>NW_018406319.1:154356-158882 GCF_002113885.1 Mizuhopecten yessoensis
TCATCATGTATTTATATACACAGTGTATTATATATCACCTTACCGTCGTCATGTATTTATATACACTATGTATTATATATTACCTTACCGTCATCATGTATTTATATACACAGTGTATTATATATCACCTTACCGTCATCATGTATTTATATACACAGTGTATTATATATCACCTTACCGTCATCATGTATTTATATAACCTTATTTTCCTATTGTAGTATGTATCAGTTTACTTTCCTATTTGGCATGTTTGAAAATGTTCTTGTGACAGGTTTAAATAACTGTATCCTGTTGATTAAAGGTATATATATCTTTAATGTGACAACGTTATAACATTCCTGATTGGGAATCATTTATTAACTGGTTTATTTTAGAAATTAAGATTTATATTCGGTCTACATGTTGACCCAAAATGCAGCGAACAAGATCTGGAAAAAATGGGAAAATGTCAGCGTTCTTTTAGAATGAACCATCTGATAAATTATCTGTCAGTACATCTTCCTCAAGGACCTTTGTAAAAATGTATTTAAAATATGTGATTGATGCAGTAAAAAAAAAGAACAAAGACAAACAAGAATGTATCAGTCTAATCTCACAATTATAATAATAAGAGTAGTATGTATCAATATAATGAAATTTCCTTTCTGTCAAAGTATTATAGAGAGGTGTGTGAATCAAGTTAATGTAGCAGTCTATTGCCTGATGTAAAAACAAAAGTTAAACGTGTAAGTTCCATAGGTATAATATACGGTATTTTGTAGTGGTATGAATTTATCATCATTGGGTCGTGCGTTGATATATATTACGGTTTGTTATTATAGTAAATCAAGTATAGTCATTTGTATCAGCTTGTCATATCTAAGCGATTTATTGATATGCATACATTTCAAACACTGCGTGAACGAAATATAGTTATAAAGTTACGCTGTAATCAAGAATTTACTTTTTGAAATTTGTGTAAAGTAAGTGGATTCAACATTAAAAACCGCCAACCATGTTTACTGATTGTTTAGGTCTTTCCTATGTGCTGGTCTAATTTTAGCAACCTACTGGGAAACATGGTCAAACTTCATCTTTTGGAAGATTTTAGATTTTAAGACAGTAATATCTTCGGAAATCTCATTTGAGTTTTGTCGATCACTTAAACAATCCATTCTGAAGCAATGGAAGCAAAGATCAGAGGCTACTTAAAACATATGAAGTACACTGCTCAGAAATTTGTACAGATGATACCTTTACGATACCTTATTTTTGTAATAACTATGTAACTATCTGGTCCTAATTATTAGAGCAGGTATACATTAACTACAGGACCTATCCAGACACAGTAGCCAAACTTACACAACCAGAAACCGTCGGCACTTTCCGTAAACGAGAAAATACTCGTTTACGGAAAGTACCAACGGTTCCCAATACTTACTATGTATCAGAAACAGTGTTAGTCTCTCTTTCCACGAGAAAAACTTCTCCCGCCAAGTATCGCCTGACGTCATGTAGTCTTCTTCTGAGAACAAACAATATGGTCTTGTCTGTTGATGTTACAATAACCTATGCAATAGCTTTTATTATCTGAAATGTCCGAGGTAAACTAGACAATATGCTTTAAGCATTCGCATCATCCCGTATAAACATACATTAATGTTTCATAATCAGTTTCAAGGTTAGTCAGTTTTTTTCATGAAATTCTTATATGACCTCATTGATTAGATATTTCGAGCACTATTAATGATTTGAAGACCCTCTCGTGCATTTGCGGTTACGTTAAACTTGAATGATACTTCAAATACGTACTTACTGTAATTTTTCCAAGTGTTGATATCACATCTACCCATACTTTCCCGATACAATATTTTTACACTTCATACTTCGAGTAATCTGTTCTGAGGTGATGGAAATATATGGACGATTCTTCACAAGCTTTAAACACTCAACCGTTAACAAGAAGGACAGCTGAACAATATTTGATAAAACTTTATGTGTGGTTTTCATCCCGGACATGTGCTTTTCATCCCGGACATTTGGTTTTCATCCCGGACATGTGGTTTTCTCTAAAGACACAAACTAGGGGTTGAATTTACCTTTACCATTCCATTAGAATGTGAAAGAGACAATGAATTTATATTTCTGCTTCTGTTGTTCGCGACATATTAGGTTGTCATTGAGAAATTAAAATGAAGGAAGCTAAAAGAGAACATTACCAACCATTGCGATAGGACCTCCCTAAGAGCGGCTCCGTTATGCTGCTGTGGGATGGGTCTTGGAGACATGCTAAATACAAGGTAATTGAAATATGAATTTAGTTTTATGTCATGGATAGTCTAATATTTCGCGATCCGTATGCGTTATGTATGTATCCGGTCCATGTAATTGGTGTAAAAGGCAATCACATCCCTTTATATGTTTCATGTCTGAAATGTTAAAACTGATTGTATCCCCAGTGACCGACGATAATGACCTACCCTCTCTATCGACCAATGCGAATGACTGTATCATCTGCTTTGACAAATGAGACTAACTTATCCTCCATAGTGATCAATGAGATTGACTGTATCATCCCCAGTGACCAATGAGATTGTCTGTATCATCCCCAGTGTAGACCAATGAGATTGTCTGTATCATCCCCAGTGAACAATGATATTGATCTATCATCCCCAGTGACCAATAAGATTGGTTTATCGTTCTATGTGACATGATATAGAAGGCAGTCCAAACAAGACAGTACATATTGTGTATTGAGGAATACTTACCGGTAGATATGGGAAATTCAATAATGAAGAAAATAAAGCTAGCCGACACAACCACACTGATGATGAAGGCAGAACCAAAGCGTGAGTGTCCATCCACCTCCTTCGTCACGTTCATACCGTAATGGACACAACTGACCACCAACGTCACACCTAAAACATTGCGGTCAAAATGATTGACAGATTGGTGATCCTAGCCCTGTTGTTGGCACCAGCCATTTTTATGAATAAAGATACATTCGTTATCTTAATCTATACATAATTTATACCATAAATCGTGGTCGTGATAGAAACACTTTGGACACCCATATAACTATATCTCAGTGTTCAAATATCATTCACAATTTTGTTGTCCTAAATGATAAATGTATTTAGCCTATGATACCGTTACAGCACAGAGAAGATTTTATCAACCGCACACATAATCTAAAGACATCCAAGGTTCTTTCCAGGCTTAATCCAAGAAACCTTCCTTTTACCCAGAGGCCTGCTGAAAATGACACCATCTGCAAGCTTAGTTCAAATGATATGAACAATTTAAGCAATCTTTATAGTCTATCAATTAAATTGGAACCGTAAGGCTCAAAAGTTATTACAGAGGAATGATTTAGTAAGAGGGTGATACCAGTGTAACACCGTTTTGTTTTAGGAATCCAATCAATCAGAAATCGAGTTTTTCGATTTCTTCCTCGACAGCATCCATACAGGTTTCAGAGAAGTTTGGTGGATGATGATGAAAATCGCATCCGCATGATGTTAATGCTTACATTTTCAAAGATGTCCACTTAAAGATTAAAACACCTGACAAAATAGTTTTTTACTCAGGTTTCCACGAATTAATACACTACCTGAACATATGTGGGTTATCAAAAGTGGAACTCGGAATGTGGGCACGAAAACAAGGGTGGAGCTGAAGATAACAGCCAGTAGATATAGGACGTACGCTACCATGGTGATATCACGACACGTGAAAAACCAGCCTGAAATTGAAGAGGTAAGTAACAGTATTAGTCACAGTCAATTTAATACACATCACAAAGGTTTCATTTTAAGATTTTTTAGAACTTTCTCCTAGCCCATTTGGTATATCATATTAACTAGATCTACCATTTTATCTACAAACCGGTTTTTATCAAATCCTGACTGTTTCTCCACTGTTAAATTCAGTATATCGTATTTATACTTTATCATTCTATCGTTCAGAGGTTCAATATTTTATGCAAAATATGAGTTTATTTAATTCGTTAATTCACCGACGATTTTCGTATAATACTCGCCTCCCACTTGAAAGTCCTGAACGCCCTGTTTTTGGGTTGTTAGTATCTGATATGATCAGGTTTCACTGTATAGTTATTGAGAACGAAAAGTAATCCTTTAAATTAGACTTCTGAACCATATTCAAACCTTGTTAATGTTTATTTCGTAAATTAAAATTACTTTGACAAAAATATAATATAACAAGAGGCCCATGGGCCTTAACGGTCACCTGATATATTTATATAGAGAGTTGATTTTGTTTTTAACATGAACAGAAATATTATTCAAAGTGACAAAAAACAATAAAACCACCTTATTCAATATCTAGCATACAGATTTCAGACTAAAAAGTATTTGAAACTAGCACCTCTGATTCTAAACAAGGAAAATGAAGAAATTTTAGCACACTGACTCCTTTGAGCCCCACCCTACAGCCCTTGGGGGTAGGGCTGGCTCAAAATTTTCTAAGTATCAAACAGTCAACTCAAGGTTATAATTCCAATCAAGTTATTAACATGTAATATT
>NW_018406319.1:161416-190667 GCF_002113885.1 Mizuhopecten yessoensis
GGTATGTCTGTAGTAGTAACCACCTTACCTGGTATGTCTGTAGTAATAACCACCTTACCCGGTATGTCTGTAGTAATAACCACCTTACCCGGTATGTCTGTAGTAGTAACCACCTTACCTGGTATTTCTGTAGTAGTAACCACCTTACCTGGTTTGTCTGTAGTAATAACCACCTTACCCGGTATGTCTGAAGTAGTAACCACCTTACCTGGTATGTCTGAGTAGTAACCACCTTAACCGGTATGTCTGTAGTAGTAACCACCTTACCTGGTATATCTGTGTAGTAGTAACCACCTTACCTGGTATATCTGTGTAGTAGTAACCACCTTACCTGGTATGTCTGTAGAAGTAACCATCTTACATGGTATGTCTGTGTAGTAGTAAGGCCATAATAAATTATTTGCTAGATTCTCATCCCCGCCCGCCCCCTCTTTGAGGCCCCGCCCCAATTTTTTTTTATTTGCGAAAAAAAACCCGAAAATACGATATCCGGATTTTTTTTCCGTTTTCCGCTTCAAAAATTAGTTTTATATTATCAATTTCCGGTTGTAGAAAACTCGTCGTCTGCAAGTATGGTTTTTGTAATTCTAAAGCTGAAACGGCAACTTGCCGTTCTTAAAGATTGGTATGGGTGTTCAGTAGCCGATACTAAAACATTAATGCAAGTCTTTCATGAATTAGCCGAAGGAACAATTGACAAATCTGCGCCCGTCGAGTGTGGTAACAGGGCCGTTGTGTCGGCCGGTAAATCGAAAGTGGAACTGACCCAGTGTGATGGCGCATGTACGGTGGGGGAAGTGGTGTCGTACCTCGGAGCTTATTTAGAATTTAATATTGATGCTGATACAGAAGAGCAGTCGGCAACTGCCATTGCGAAATCCGACGCATTTACAATTTTAATGTCGGGATTTTCTAAAGCAACAATGACAAGGTCACTGTAATTAAAAGAGGACGATATGTGAAAAAGTAATGTGGTGTGTATTCATACCAAAAGTTAGTACAGATATATATGTGGACTGAACAGTGAAATGGTGTTCAATGTGTATACTGCATACTCAAAGTTGTTATTAACAAAAAATAAAGATAAATGTACACTGAACATGCGCCTTTATTCAAATTATTGCACTATTTTAACACATTTGCAACCATTTCAAATTTTAGGAAAAATAAAAAATAAAAAATAAAATTCGCCCCCCCGCCCCAATTTTGAAAAGAATTTGGATGAGAATCTAGCAATTAATTTATTATGGCCTAACCACCTTACCTGGTATGTCTGTAGTAGTAACCACCTTACCTGGTATGTCTGTAGTAATAACCACCTTACCTGGTATGTATGTAGTAGTAACCACCTTATCCAGTATGTCTGTAGTAGTAACCACCTTACCTGGAATGTCTGTAGTAGTAACCACCTTACCTGGTATGTCTGTAGTAGTAGTAACCACCTTACCTGGTATGTCTGTAGTAGTAACCACCTTATTACCTGGTGTGTCTGTGTAACTTAACAACCTTACCTGGTGTGTCTGTGTAACTTAACCACCTTACCTGGTGTTTCTGTGTAGAAGTTGTTGATACTACTACAGCACATTAGAGTGTACTGTTCCCGACATTGGAACCACATCCCCATCGTTACTGTCACATTGTTGTCTCCTGTACTGGTGACAGTGAACCACGAACAGCTGAATAATCCAACGCTAAACAAAGTCAGTACCACGAGATGTAGTGACCACAGTATTATGTACCGGCGGCGATCTTCCTCTACAGCATCAAACAGTTTTCTTGTGAAGTAAATTAAGCCGAATAATATCGGTAAAATGAATGTCTTCTTTAAGTCCAGCAGTTCCTTACCACACACAAGAGTGGACAGGCCAAACATTACTATGGATACAACAATTACAATAAACGATCCAGATTTGTATTGTGTTTCCTCCTGAATATTTCTGGTGCCAGAATATATTTTCTGCTCATAAATCAAAATCGCTGACAAGACCAAACCGACTACAAACAAGAAAGTAAACATATAATTAATTAACTGGACCTTTTATCATGCCATCTCCCCCCTCCCCTGAAAACATTCCTCAAGGTATCAAAACCAGCTCTCCCCATGCAGAACTTAGGATGTGTTATATAGACGGTGAAAATCGGCACACCATAAATTGTGTACGTCTTGGGGTTAATCAACTTAAAATTAAACACTTAAACCTTTCTTAAACACGTTTTAGGATATAAGACCTAGACTAATTATTCACTGGATATGCCCACTTTTTGGATCTCCTTTTCCGTTAACCGGTTGTTTTCTATTCTATATCAAAGTACTAAACAGCTTCTGTCATTTGTTCATAAACAAAAGATTTTACAATCCAGTCAACAGCCGCCTATCGATCAACTGATTGGGGTATTCTCAAAAACAATAGTTCATATGTCTCTATACGGAATGTGACAGTAGTGCCACAATAGTTCATATGTCTCTATTCGGAATGTGACAGTAGTGCCACAATAGTTCATATGTCTCTATACGGAATGTGACAGTAGTGCCACAATAGTTCATATGTCTCTATACGGAATGTGACAGTAGTGCCACAATAGTTCATATGTCTCTATACGGAATGTGACAGTAGTGCCACAATAGTTCATATGTCTCTATACGGAATGTGACAGTAGTGCCACAATAGTTCATATGTCTCTATACGGAATGTGACAGTAGTGCCACAATAGTTCATATGTCTCTATACGGAATGTGACAGTAGTGCCACAATAGTTCATATGTCTCTATACGGAATGTGACAGTAGTGCCACAATAGTTCATATGTCTCTATACGGAATGTGACAGTAGTGCCACAATAGTTCATATGTCTCTATACGGAATGTGACAGTAGTGCCACAATAGTTCATATGTCTCTATACGGAATGTGACAGTAGTGCCACAATAGTTCATATGTCTCTATACGGAATGTGACAGTAGTGCCACAATAGTTCATATGTCTCTATACGGAATGTGACAGTAGTGCCACAATAGTTCATATGTCTCTATACGGAATGTGACAGTAGTGCCACAATAGTTCATATGTCTCTATACGGAATGTGACAGTAGTGCCACAATAGTTCATATGTCTCTATACGGAATGTGACAGTAGTGCCACAATAGTTCATATGTCTCTATACGGAATGTGACAGTAGTGCCACAATAGTTCATATGTCTCTATACGGAATGTGACAGTAGTGCCACAATAGTTCATATGTCTCTATACGGAATGTGACAGTAGTGCCACAATAGTTCATATGTCTCTATACGGAATGTGACAGTAGTGCCACAATAGTTCATATGTCTCTATACGGAATGTGACAGTAGTGCCACAATAGTTCATATGTCTCTATACGGAATGTGACAGTAGTGCCACAATAGTTCATATGTCTCTATACGGAATGTGACAGTAGTGCCACAATAGTTCATATGTCTCTATACGGAATGTGACAGTAGTGCCACAATAGTTCATATGTCTCTATACGGAATGTGACAGTAGTGCCACAATAGTTCATATGTCTCTATACGGAATGTGACAGTAGTGCCACAATAGTTCATATGTCTCTATACGGAATGTGACAGTAGTGCCACAATAGTTCATATGTCTCTATACGGAATGTGACAGTAGTGCCACAATAGTTCATATGTCTCTATACGGAATGTGACAGTAGTGCCACAATAGTTCATATGTCTCTATACGGAATGTGACAGTAGTGCCACAATAGTTCATATGTCTCTATACGGAATGTGACAGTAGTGCCACAATAGTTCATATGTCTCTATACGGAATGTGACAGTAGTGCCACAATAGTTCATATGTCTCTATACGGAATGTGACAGTAGTGCCACAATAGTTCATATGTCTCTATACGGAATGTGACAGTAGTGCCACAATAGTTCATATGTCTCTATACGGAATGTGACAGTAGTGCCACAATAGTTCATATGTCTCTATACGGAATGTGACAGTAGTGCCACAATAGTTCATATGTCTCTATACGGAATGTGACAGTAGTGCCACAATAGTTCATATGTCTCTATACGGAATGTGACAGTAGTGCCACAATAGTTCATATGTCTCTATACGGAATGTGACAGTAGTGCCACAATAGTTCATATGTCTCTATACGGAATGTGACAGTAGTGCCACAATAGTTCATATGTCTCTATACGGAATGTGACAGTAGTGCCACAATAGTTCATATGTCTCTATACGGAATGTGACAGTAGTGCCACAATAGTTCATATGTCTCTATACGGAATGTGACAGTAGTGCCACAATAGTTCATATGTCTCTATACGGAATGTGACAGTAGTGCCACAATAGTTCATATGTCTCTATACGGAATGTGACAGTAGTGCCACAATAGTTCATATGTCTCTATACGGAATGTGACAGTAGTGCCACAATAGTTCATATGTCTCTATACGGAATGTGACAGTAGTGCCACAATAGTTCATATGTCTCTATACGGAATGTGACAGTAGTGCCACAATAGTTCATATGTCTCTATACGGAATGTGACAGTAGTGCCACAATAGTTCATATGTCTCTATACGGAATGTGACAGTAGTGCCACATTTATTTCGGGGTGATGCATTAATATCAATCCAAATTTCCATATCCTTTGTTTGAAGTCATTAATATTTCCGAAAAATGTCTTAAAAATGTGTCATACATTCCAAAGTAAATATATATAATTGATTAACTGGACCTTATCATGCCATCTCCCCCCTCCCCTGAAAGCATTCCTCAATGCAACATACCATATTGCATGACGTACTTTTATGATGTACGGTATAATTATTGTTAGTTTCGTTTATAATGAACCACATAACCGATATATTTTTGCTTCAGACAAAACGCATAATTCAACACATTATTGTTTATTGTGTAATCGTCCTTACAGAATTATATTATAAACAGGATTCCAAAGGGCCCTAACAATGACAGTGGGTAGCTAGATCGTTTCTTTTTTCGGAGAATTGAAATGAATGTAATAATGCATTCACATCAAGATCATACACATACATGAATAAGCCACAAAAACGTGTTTGGGGATGGCCGACATACAAAGAATATATTATCATAAGTATGTATTCACCAGAAAGTAAACAACGCTAACTTCATTCCTCGCCAGCATATTGTTTATAACATTATTATGGACTATGAAATTTCAAAATTACAACTTCTCAGCTCCTCAGATTTTAATATTTTTCTTGACATTCAATTGTGTTGAATAGTCATATTATTAAATAGATTTCTGATAAATCAATAAAAGGAAATCCCTTTCTTAACTTACAGATAGTGAGCGTGACCGCCAACCTAACGATGAACATCGCACACACAGTGGGTGATTGCACCCCTAAAAGGGCACACTTCGCACACACAGTGGGTGATTGCACCCCTAAAAGGGCACACTTCGCACACCCTTCGTCGTCGTCGTTGATGTCCTCCTCTGATAAACACAGGTGTAAGCAACATAAATGTATCGCCAGGAGTATGACGGAAAAAGCGATACTCATCGCAAGGAAATCTCTCACTTTATGTAGATCGTCTCTGAACCCGGAGTCTTCTGTAAGGAAGAATAAGCAAATTATGTAAATCATGTAGGCCTGCCATAATTCAAAATAGTGGTCGGGTGGTGCAGTGGATAGCGCACTTGCCTTTCACCAAGGCGGCCGGGGTTCGATTCCCCGATCGGATGTGAAAGGTATGGGGTCACATGCCCGACTATACGTGGGTTTTCTCAGGGTACTCCGGTTTCCTCCCACAATAAGACCCCACATGCGCTAATATCCGGGCCAATAAGAGTGATCAATGTAAGTTGAAATAACTTGTTTCATAATTGTTGTTAAATAACAAAAGTTTATGTTATGTATATGCATTCAAAATAGTTGAATATATCGTGAATTAAAACATGTGAATAATGTAAAAATATGTCTCTATCAATGAAAAGTACAATAATTTATGTCTCTATGAACAAGAACATTAGTTTATGTCTCTGTGAAATAGTACATTAGTATGTTTACACAATACAACCATCAGTGATACATGTATCCTGTACAACCATCTGTGATATGTGTGCACAATACAATCATCTGTGATAAGTGTGCACAATACAATCATCTGTGATAAGTGTGCACAATACAATCATCTGTGATAAGTGCATACAATACAATCATCTGTGATAAGTGCATACAATACAAACATCTGTGATAAGTGTGCACAATACAATCATCTGTGATAAGTGCATACAATACAAACATCTGTGATAAGTGTGCACAATACAATCATCTGTGATAAGTGTGCACAATACAATCATCTGTGATATGTGTGCACAATACAATCACATTAGTTTATGTCTCTAAGAACAAGAACATTAGTTTACGTCTCTATGAACAACAACATTAGTTTATGTCTCCATGAACAAGAACATTAGGTTATGTCTCTATGAACAAGAACATTAGTTTACATCTCTATGAACAAGTACATTAGTTTATGTCTCTATGAACAAGAACATTAGTTTATGTCTCTATGAACAAGTACATTAGTTTATGTCTCTGTGAAATAGTACATTAGTATGTTTACACAATACAACCATCAGTGATACATGTATCCTGTACAACCATCTGTGATACGTATATCTAATTCTACCAATACACAATACAAACATCTGTGATACGTGTATCCAGTAAAACCATCTGTGATACGTGTACGAAATACAACAAACTGTGATACGTGTTTCAAGTACAATCATATGTTATACGCGTAATCAAAACATCCATATGTGATAAATGTGTCCAGTAAAACCATCTGTGATACGTATATTCAGTTCAACCATTTGTGATAAATGTGTCCAGTACAATCATCTATGAAACATATATATCCAGTACAACTATCTGTGATAAGTGTATCAAGTACAATCATCTGTGGTAAGTGTATCAAGTACAATCATCTGTGATAAGTGTACACAATACAATCATCTGTGTTACGTGTACACAATACAAACATATGTTATACGTGTACACAATACAATCATATGTGATACGTGTGCACAATACAATCATATGTGATACGTGTGCACAATACAATCATCTGTGATAAGTGTATCAAGTACAATCATCTGTGATAAGTGTACACAATACAATCATCTGTGATACGTGTGCACAATACAATCATCTGTGTTACGTGTACACAATACAATTATCTATGATACGTGTGTACAATACAAACATCTGTGGTACGTGTGCACAATACAATCATATGTGATACGTGTGCACAATACAATCATCTGTGATACGTGTGCACAATACAATCAGCTTTGATAAGTGTGCACAATACAAACATCTGTGATACGTGTGTACAATACAATTATCTATGATCCGTATGTACAATACAAACATCTGTAATATTTGTGCACAATACAATTATCTATGATACGTGAGTACAATACAATCATCTGTGATACGTGTGCACAATACAATCAGCTTTGATAAGTGTGCACAATACAAACATCTGTGATACGTGTGCACAATACAAGCATCTTTGATAAGTGTGCACAATACAAACATCTGTGATACGTGTGTACAATACAATTATCTATGATACGTATGTACAATACAAACATCTGTAATATGTGTGCACAATACAATTATCTATGATACGTATGTACACTACAAACATCTGTAATATGTGTGCACAATACAAATATCTATGATACGTGTGTACAATACTATCATCTGTTATACGTGTGTACAATACAATTATCTATGATACGTGTGTACAATACTATCATCTGTTATACGTGTGTACAATACAATTATCTATGATACGTATGTACACTACAAACATCTGTAATATGTGTGCACAATACAAATATCTATGATACGTGTGTACAATACTATCATCTGTTATACGTGTGTACAATACAATTATCTATGATACGTGTGTACAATACAAACATCTGTGGTACGTGTGCACAATACAATCAGCCATGATACGTGTGCACAATACAATCATCTGTGATAAGTGTGCACAATACAATTATCTGTGATATTTGTGCACAATACAATCATCTGTGATAAGTGCATACAATACAATCATCTGTGATAAGTGCATACAATACAAACATCTGTGATAAGTGTGCACAATACAATCATCTGTGATATGTGTGCACAATACAATCATCTGTGATAAGTGCATACAATACAATCATCTGTGATACGTGTACGCGATACAATCAGCCATGAGACAGGTGTACAACACAGCCAAAACACGACATTTGTATACATTCTAGCCGTAGTCATGATCACAAGGAACTGAAAATGTGTTCCATATATATTTAGACCTAAACTAAGGTGTACAAACCAATCTATTTTACCGAAAGTTGATCTCAACCCCTAAAACATGTCAAATTACTCTGAACGCCTTGGTTTAGTTCAATTATAACTGTAGCAAATTCTCAGGTCCCTGTAGTTTGGATGTGTGTTCATGACTCATTGTTGATTTCAAAAATGGGTGGTGTATACAATGAACGTATATAAAACACATCCACTTTTGTCAGTGTTCAAAATGCAACCAGTTGAAACGCGCAAACATACAGTATATAGTTAATGCTGATATGTATGTAAATTACAGTTAACTACAGAATGTATATATAAAGAGTAAACTTCCACCAATGCATACCAATTCAATAGGGCCTTTTGTAACTAGCAGTGTGTAAACTCGTAAATTAACCATCAGAGTCAGAACTCAGTAACACTGGTTGATTACGTCTAGTGTTGGTTTTAAAAGGTTTAACGAGCAGCTGAAGTCATTTTGGGGTGTGGTTCCTTATGTCTAATGTACGCGTTCATGTGTGTATGTGTGTACGCGTTCATGTGTGTATGTCTGTATGTGTGTATGTGTGTACATGTGTGCTAAAGACAGTATACATTGATCTTATAAATGCCAACTTTCAAAACTAACAAACAGATAATTAACAAGATACCCATGGGCCTTAACGGTCACCTGATATATTTATACAGAGAGTTGATTTTGTTTTTAACACGAACAGAAATATTATTCAAAGTGACAAAAAAACAATAAAACCACCTTATTCAATATCTAGCATACAGATTTAAAATTAAAAAGTATTTGAAACTAGCACCTCTGATTCTAAACAAGAAAAATGAAGAAATTTTAGCACACTGACTCATTTGGGCCCCACCCTACAGCCCTTGGGAGTAGGGCTGGCTCAAAATGTTCAAAGTATCAAACTGTCAACTCAGGGTTAAATTCCAATCAAGTTATTAACATATAATATTCAAAGTATCATTTGCAATTATAATAAATAATAAATTTTGCCCCCCCCCCCTCCTTCCTCAGAGCAGACGGTAAACAACTTGAAACCCTAGGGTCATAAACCTTAAGACCCTTCCATCTACGAAGAGTGTTTGATTCTACCATATCTGGGTATTTGAGAAGAAGATTTTTGAAATTTCAGTCAATTCAACCCTTTTTGGCCCCACCCATCAACCCCGGGGTGTCAGTCAGGGCTGATATGTGCATACCATCAAACTGCTATCTAATACTGATAATGCTAACCCAAATTGAATTACTTCCAATGGAAATTAAACAAATGTTGGTCCAAAATGTGATTTCCCTATATAAACTAAAGTAAAGTCTACCCCCTCCCCAGGGGTAAACGTGAGACCCAAGGGTAATGAAATTCACAAATTTGGTAAAGCACCTTAAGACCCTTCCATCTATGAAGAGTATTTGATTCTACCATATCTGGGTCTTGAGAAGAAGATTTTCGAAATTTCAGTCAATTCGACCCTTTTTCGCCCCACCCATCAACCCCTGGGGGTCAGTCAGGGCTCATATGTGCATACTATCAAACTGCTACCTAATACTAATAATGCTAACCTAAATTGAATTACTTCCAATGGCAATTAAACAAATGTTGGTCCAAAATGTGATTTCACAATATAANCCTGGGGGTCAGTCAGGGCTGATATGTGCATACTATCAAACTGCTATCTAATACTGATAATGCTAACCCAAATTGAATTACTTCCAATGGAAATTAAACAAATGTTGGTCCAAAATGTGATTTCCCTATATAAACTAAAGTAAAGTCTACCCCCTCCCCAGGGGTAAACGTGAGACCCAAGGGTAATGAAATTCACAAATTTGGTAAAGCACCTTAAGACCCTTCCATCTATGAAGAGTATTTGATTCTACCATATCTGGGTCTTGAGAAGAAGATTTTCGAAATTTCAGTCAATTCGACCCTTTCCCGCCCCACCCATCAACCCCTGGGGGTCAGTCAGGGCTCATATGTGCATACTATCAAACTGCTACCTAATACTAATAATGCTAACCTAAATTGAATTACTTCCAATGGCAATTAAACAAATGTTGGTCCAAAATGTGATTTCACAATATAAACTAAGGTATAGTAAAGTTTACCCCCTGCCCAGGGGGAAACGTGAGACCCCAGGGTCAAGAAATTCACAATTTTGGTAAAACACCTTAAGACCCTTCCATCTATGAAGAGTATTTGATTCTACCATATCTGGGTCTTGAGAAAAATATTTTTTGAAATTTTAGTCAATTTGACCCTTTTTGGCCCCGCCCAGGCGCGTAGCTACCATGTAAGCCAATAAGCCCGGGCTTGCACATGATTTTGACAAGTATAGGTTTTCTTGCCGTTTTTTTTTTAAATGACGAAAACTGTCTTCTGGAGCCTGCCCAATTACAACACAACAGAATTTTAAAAAATCACGGTGCTTTGTATTTTTTTACTTTGTCATATTGCGCATAATAATACCTTCTATAATGGACGTATATAAAACTAAAATTTAATTTTCTTCCATGTCCACAAAATGTTTATGAAACCAGAAGACGAAACGGTGTCGGAGACTGCAAAGCTGGGCATGACGATGATAGTGGGGGCAACCTCGCTTCTCGAAATGCCCAACAAATAACAGGAGCAAGTATAAGGAACCAGTCACAAAGCACAAACAGAAGACGAAACTGTGTGGGAGACTGAGTAAAGGTGACAGTGGGGGTAACCTCGCTTCCCAATTAACTCGGATCAGATTATGAGAAAGACAAACCCAATTGCATGTTCACTAATGCAGAAGTATCAAATGCATTTATCAAGATTAGGTAAAAACCAGACAATGTATGTATGGAGGGTGTACAAATCAATACCGACGGTTAATATTCAGAATTACACTGGATCCACGTAAATAGGTATATATATATACCAAAAATAGGACTTTTTTCTTGCGGATTTAAACGAGAAAACAGACATCAGGTCGTGGGAAATGGCTCCTGAGACGTTCTAGAATACAAAATGTTCATCGGGGAGACCCCCCAGAGACGTTCTAGAAAACAGAATTTTCATGGGGGAGACCCCCTAGACCCCCCTTACGGGAGGGGGAAGACCCCCTCCCGTACCCTCCCCCTGCTCGCGCTTCGGGAGGAGCGCTGCCTTCGGCAACCCCATGTCGGGCTTTCACATGGTAAAGGGGCTAGCTACGCGCCTGCCGCCCCTCAGGCCCCGGGGGGCTGGGGACCAAACCGGACACTATTTTTGTTGACCTTTGGCCATGGAAGGTTTCTGCAAAATTTCATTGAAATTGGTTGAGGGGTTTTGGAGAAGAAGTCGAAAATGTAAATTGTTTACGGACGGACGACGCCGGACAAAAGGCGATCGCAATAGGTCACTTGAGACTCTTTGTCTCAGGTGACCAAAAAATACACATTCCATCTCTACCTACTTGGACACTATGGTCTAGTATTTATTGCTGGTAGAAGGAAATGTATTCAAAAGATCTGACGGTAAAGCGGAGTATATTGCTGCTTAGTGCTTACCTGTATCGGATCCAAAGTCCCCCTTACAAGAGACACTGTCGTTAGACAGATATTTGTGCCACAGACCGTGGTGTCCGGTATATGTATCATTGTCCGAGCTGTGGACAGTATATCCCTGCCAACTTGGGGTAGAAAAGCCAGCAATAAGAAGTAAGAGACCGAGTGTAAACAGATTTGACCGCACGTAACTGAGCACAGACATTCTGTAACGACTGCTTCCGGCAGGTTTTCTACTTTTGGTTTCGATAAAGAAAGAAATTCGCAGAACGCGTGCTTTCTAAAAGAGCTAAATAGGTCAAATTCTGAGCGAACATTTTACTGCGATATTAAATGTATCATTAGAAGGACAATTCTTACTTAATTTTGTATCATAATAGATATATTGTTAAATAATATTAATTTGGTGAATTTCATCAGGGACGTATAAATATATATACTGTCCCTGATTTCATGGGCTGTGCATGGTTCGTTTCTTGGGCGACTGTCTAATGGGACTGAAGGAAGAGAGACAACTCGAAGATTACATGTTATGAGCGGTTAAAAAAGTCAAACCGGTCAAAACTGAGGCGGCCATGGATTTTCATATGGTAAAATCTAAGGTACATGTAAAGCTACGAGAATACCGATTCACACTACAGAACATCAGATCACAGGGACTCGTTACAAATGCCTGAAATACACATATGGGTCACAACGCTTATGTTTATGTGTGTTGTGACCCATATCAGTATATAGCATATGTGTATTTCAGACATTAAAGCCACTGTAATCTGGTGTAAGTTGTTGTGTTGATGATATGGTGTATATTTTCTTGCATTTATTTTTGTGTGTGTGATAAACATGGAAATAACAGAGACTGTCGTGTTTCAAGATCCTTAAAAGTTCGAATTCCGCTCCACTCTCCTTAGTGGACAATTCCGACGGAGAAATGTACGTTCTCCACAAACAATCGGACATAACAACATTTTAACTACCCAGGAGTGAAGGAAAGGTCCCTCATAGGATGCTTATCATTACATTTTATTATACGAGTTCCATTTTTTATGTATCAAGAATGTATAAGCTATACATTCATAGAAAAGGTAAATTTAAATGCAATCTTATTGTCTCCAATGTCTTGGGTATTATAAATATATATAAACAAAAAATACATCTTAACTAACAAAGCATGATATGAAATAAATCGTGTCATTGAATATGTCAGAATAATTCAGGGGCAGGGGTCGAGCAATTTCAGAAAGAGGGTCAAACTTTTTTTGACGTGGTGATTGTGTATACTGATATTCTTGTGCGAGCGTTGAATGATCTAACCCAACTAAGTGGTTTTAAGAGTGAAATTCATTTTGTAACACTTAATTCAATTCTGTCACTTCAATATTGTTATTAAATCTATCACATAAAAACAAATGTTCCGTGGAAACTTAATAAAAAAAATACTAGATACAAGTATGATTTAAAATAGATTGCCGAGCATAGTAAGACGGGTTTTGCTTCTTTATTGCGAAACATAATTAATCATGTGGATATTCACACTTAAACGCCCCAAAAGCGTCGGACCTCATCCCTTTGGAATACAATAGTGTATTGGATGTCTATGAGATATTTTTACGCTTATTTATTTGACCAATTGTTACTTATAATACGATAACAAGTACATGTATATGGCTTCTAAAATTAATTCTATTAATTTGGTATATTATATCATATTGGATATGTATAAACACACATTACACATATTCTCTTGGAAGAGCTTCATGGGTCAATGACTTTTTCATACAGGGAAAGACATTTTTACGCTACATTGGTCATGGACCTACTTTTGATTTAGCTATGTTTATCATTGATACAATGACTCATCATGGGATGCCTACCTGGATTTATAAATAAAACAAGCATATAGGTATTAGTCACGTGA
This sequence comes from Mizuhopecten yessoensis, assembly GCF_002113885.1. Classification (NCBI taxonomy): domain Eukaryota; kingdom Metazoa; phylum Mollusca; class Bivalvia; order Pectinida; family Pectinidae; genus Mizuhopecten; species Mizuhopecten yessoensis. The sequence goes on from NW_018406319.1 coordinate 175,223, forward strand.
TCTTTTCAAACCGAAAGAGGAAGGAACATTGTTGAGGCTGGGAATACTTTCGTTCAAGACTGAGATATGGCGGCGGCAGTTGTAAGAAAGACAGATGTTGGTGTGAAGGAGTTTGGACGCGACGTGGACGTGGCTGAAGTGCCCCAGGCTAAACTCATGTACTACTTGGACAGTATCTGCTACGCTCTCAACTTGGACAAGTCAGAGTCCGGGGTACGAAAACTGCGAGAATATAGGAAATACAGAGAGCTCACCAATGACGATATCGATGAACTTTTGATACTGTGTACCTTGTTCTCGCCCGACGTGTTGCTTGGCAAGTGTATCTTCATGGATGAGGATATGTGCGGAAACAACATGAACAAGTTTTATGAACTCAATGCTGTTTCAAATAAAATGTTAATCACAGAAGAGATTGTGATTGCTGGGCAAACTCGGCAGGTGTTGAAGATTCTTTGCTTCAGAAAGATATGGCTGGAATGTTTTTACATTGAACCGTTGGCACAGTTTAAGGAAAGGCTTGGTCGTATTGCTGGTCGTATCTCCGGACGACAAGGAGGAGGTGGAGGTGAACAAAGGCGAGCTCGTCCACAGACGTCAACAAGGCCGACACCGGTAAGCGGAGGGTCGGCGTCTGCTAACGCCAACAAGAAGGATTCCTGCGCTATCATGTAATGGTAACGCACAGCACAAATGAGGTACAACCAAGGAAACTTAACAGACACACGCTTTATCAAGAACTGAACTTAAACAATGTAAGTGAACACTTCAACAAGATCATAGATGTTAATTATATGCAAGAATGAAGCGCAACATGACCACTTGTGTTTACAGACAATATTTAATTACAGCAATACCATCGGTGTTTATTATATAAGAACAGTGAACTGCAGCATGATCACCGGTGTTTATTATATACAACTATGAACTGCAGCATGATCACCGGTGTTTATTATTTACAACTACGAACTGCAGCATGATCACCGGTGTTTATTATATACAACCATGAACTGCAGCATGATCACCGGTGTTTATTATGTACAACCATGAACTGCAGCATGATCACCGGGGTTTATTATGTACAACCATGAACTGCAGCATGATCACCGGTGTTTATTATTTACAACTACGAACGGCAGCATGATCACCGGTGTTTATTATATACAACCATGAATTGCAGCATGATCACCGGTGTTTATTATGTACAACCATGAACTGCAGCATGATCACCGGTGTTTATCACGTACAACCATGAACTGCAGCAGGAAAATTGTGTTTATTATACCAGTGAAAGGTAGCACAAATATTCGCATCTTTTCAGGACTCTAATGCATATTTTTAACAGTTGTGATGGTACTAATACCACTTGTTAACATATTTTTAGTGCCTGAAAAAGCGCCGCTCATGAGCAATTTATTTTCATTTCATCGTAAATGCCATGACGAGTTTTTAATCATAATTACCATATTCAAAACAATTTTAGGTATTTCGTTATTATGACTTATGAAAAACTCTAAACAAATGGTTGAACAATTTTGTTTTGAGAACCGTGAATGTTTTATCTATTGTAACTATCCTTAACCGGAACCATTCTGGAATTCACGTCATCGGTAGTATGACAGGAAAACCCGATTGTTTTCTAGTATGAAAACATTCACGTGTTATACCTCCTTGATGTTATACTTGATGACTCCACATTGAGTTTTCAGGTTTATACATTGAAAACTAGCACAATTATCGATGACAGAAAATGTGTCAATTTCTTGAATATCTGAATATGTTTTAATTTTATTTTGGGATATTGCCTTATTTTTGGAATATATTAAGGTTTATGCTATAGTTGCTTTGCACACACAAAAATAATATTTTTTTCTGCGGCGTTGGCCTGTATATTTATCTGTTTATCCGATTTCTGATTATCTGGATTTGTATATATAATTTTATATCTATCTATCATTTTTGGGTTATCATACTTATACGCGAAGCATATGTACAGTAGTAGTGTGGAGTTGTTATTAATGAGGGCAATTGGTGGCGGGAAATACAATAGACAATGTAAACTAAAGTTAGCTCTTTGTCTAGGTCTGTCTTTCATCAAAAAAACACGTTTGGCCAAGTAGAAAGAGGATTGATTATCCATATGTCGTTTATTTGGTCCTATATATATGTTAGCAATTCAAGATCTGGTCGGTCGATATTCTTCCAGTTACGTTTATATCAATTATATCAGGAATCCCGGTCCCACTTCTCTGTGGTTTATCCAATGGCGATGCTATTTGGCCAGTAGCATGCTCATGTAAAGAGCTATCGATTTTGTTCAAATGACTGACTTTCCTTTGGATTCAATAACTCATGGGTCAAATGTAATGAAAGCAGGTAAAACAACTTCTTCTGAATAACCTGAATACTTAGGGTGACGATAACAATGTATTTGGCTAGTAGCTCCCCAAGATGAAGGGCTATCATGTGTATTGGAATGACTCCTGAATAACCTGAATACCTAGGGTGACGATAACAATGTATTCAGCTAGTAGCTCCCCAAGATGAAGGGCTATCATGTGTATTGGAATGACTCCTGAATAACATGGATACCTAGGGTGACGATAACAATGTATTTGGCTAGTAGCTCCCCAAGATGAAGGGCTATCATGTGTATTGGAATGACTCCTGAATAACATGGATACCTAGGGTGACGATAACAATGTATTTGGCTAGTAGCTCCCCAAGATGAAGGGCTATCATGTGTATTGGAATGACTCCTGAATAACCTGGATACCTAGGGTGACGATAACAATGTATTCAGCTAGTAGCTCCCCAAGATGAAGGGCTATCATGTGTATTGGAATGACTCCTGAATAACCTGGATACCTAGGGTGACGATAACAATGTATTCAGCTAGTAGCTCCCCAAGATGAAGGGCTATCATGTGTATTGGAATGACTCCTGAATAACCTGGATACCTAGGGTGACGATAACAATGTATTCAGCTAGTAGCTCCCCAAGATGAAGGGCTATCATGTGTATTGGAATGACTCCTGAATAACCTGGATACCTAGGGTGACGATAACAATGTATTCAGCTAGTAGCTCCCCAAGATGAAGGGCTATCATGTGTATTGGAATGACTCCTGAATAACCTGGATACCTAGGGTGACGATAACAATGTATTCAGCTAGTAGCTCCCCAAGATGAAGGGCTATCATGTGTATTGGAATGACTCCTGAATAACCTGGATACCTAGGGTGACGATAACAATGTATTCAGCTAGTAGCTCCCCAAGATGAAGGGCTATCATGTGTATTGGAATGACTCCTGAATAACCTGGATACCTAGGGTGACGATAACAATGTATTCAGCTAGTAGCTCCCCAAGATGAAGGGCTATCATGTGTATTGGAATGACTCCTGAATAACCTGGATACCTAGGGTGACGATAACAATGTATTCAGCTAGTAGCTCCCCAAGATGAAGGGCTATCATGTGTATTGGAATGACTCCTGAATAACCTGGATACCTAGGGTGACGATAACAATGTATTCAGCTAGTAGCTCCCCAAGATGAAGGGCTATCATGTGTATTGGAATGACTCCTGAATAACCTGGATACCTAGGGTGACGATAACAATGTATTCAGCTAGTAGCTCCCCAAGATGAAGGGCTATCATGTGTATTGGAATGACTCCTGAATAACCTGGATACCTAGGGTGACGATAACAATGTATTCAGCTAGTAGCTCCCCAAGATGAAGGGCTATCATGTGTATTGGAATGACTCCTGAATAACCTGGATACCTAGGGTGACGATAACAATGTATTCAGCTAGTAGCTCCCCAAGATGAAGGGCTATCATGTGTATTGGAATGACTCCTGAATAACCTGGATACCTAGGGTGACGATAACAATGTATTCAGCTAGTAGCTCCCCAAGATGAAGGGCTATCATGTGTATTGGAATGACTCCTGAATAACCTGGATACCTAGGGTGACGATAACAATGTATTCAGCTAGTAGCTCCCCAAGATGAAGGGCTATCATGTGTATTGGAATGACTCCTGAATAACCTGGATACCTAGGGTGACGATAACAATGTATTCAGCTAGTAGCTCCCCAAGATGAAGGGCTATCATGTGTATTGGAATGACTCCTGAATAACCTGGATACCTAGGGTGACGATAACAATGTATTCAGCTAGTAGCTCCCCAAGATGAAGGGCTATCATGTGTATTGGAATGACTCCTGAATAACCTGGATACCTAGGGTGACGATAACAATGTATTCAGCTAGTAGCTCCCCAAGATGAAGGGCTATCATGTGTATTGGAATGACTCCTGAATAACCTGGATACCTAGGGTGACGATAACAATGTATTCAGCTAGTAGCTCCCCAAGATGAAGGGCTATCATGTGTATTGGAATGACTCCTGAATAACCTGGATACCTAGGGTGACGATAACAATGTATTCAGCTAGTAGCTCCCCAAGATGAAGGGCTATCATGTGTATTGGAATGACTCCTGAATAACCTGGATACCTAGGGTGACGATAACAATGTATTCAGCTAGTAGCTCCCCAAGATGAAGGGCTATCATGTGTATTGGAATGACTCCTGAATAACCTGGATACCTAGGTTGACGATAACAATGTATTTGGCTAGTAGCTCCCCAAGATGAAGGGCTATCATGTGTATTGGAATGAAAGACCTTCACCCATAATCAAGGTCAAACGGGTCAAATGTGATGAAAACGTTTACATGACTGAAGTTCCTGGGTGGTGTATTTGGCCATTAGCATGCTGAGATAAAAGGCTATCGAGTTTTTGGAATGAATAACTTTCATACATTTTCAATGTCACAAGGGTCACATGTGTACAAATCTTGTAACAGGGTTTTTCTTGTTTTTGGTAATGATATTGAGCCTGTAGCTTTATTTAGTTCACTTAGATGTATTTGACCTTTGTCCATTTTTAAGATTACAAATGAGCGATGCAGGCCTATTGGGCCTCTTGTTACATTCAGAACACTGTTGTTTATCACATTCTATTTATTTCATCGGTATTATTTCTCGCAAAAGTCCAGCAAGGTTTAGTTTTCTATCCAGAAATGATTTACCAAAGCTATAGTAATGCCGAAAAAACAGTTTTCACTACGTTTATAGTCAGTGTTTTTCAGTGGTTCAGAGATCCTTATATTAATGATAGGCATAGAGATGACATACTGACTGGCTATGTTGTATGATTACACAAAAAGGATTGTTGTTATTTCAATAGACACACTTCCTATGTTGTATGATTACACAAAAAGGATTGTTGTTATTTCAATAGACACACTTCCTATGTTGTATGTTTTCACATACTTACTTTGTTGTAAAGAGGTATGGCGGAAAACTGCCGGTATTTCCCTAAGTCGGCATTTATGAAAACGGGAAAAAATAATTAAGGAGTAAAGCATTTCGGGTAGCAAAAATGCATACAAAAGATACAAAACCAATTGAATATGAATTTTGAAACTGCTGAGAAATTAGGTATTGCTAATATGATACTGCAAATATAGCCATATACACTATATCTATGAAAGTGATGGGGTTTCCCGGACTTAAAAAATTTCAACACTTTCCCAACCGAGAACCAACTTTTGAATAAACTTTTTGTGACCGTTATGTAATTTTCAAAAACAAATCGTATGACGGAAAAGTGGTCCTCCTTTGGGAAAGTGCTCAAAATAATGAAAAACAGGGGTGATCAAGTTTCTCTGAACTGCGACCGGTGTTTCTCGGGTTAAATAAGTTTGTAATTGCCAATATCTATATGTTCTATGTAGCCGAATGTGTAACTCAGTTTACTTGCGACTAGAAAATAAACGGTGCAGGTTTGAATCCTCCTTCAGTTATTTTTTTTAAAATATTTAGGCATGTGATCATTTTCCTTAATAAGGCAATAGTGGGTTTTTTTAAATGATGGAACATTTTGTTTTCATTTTAATAACATACCTATTGATTTATCAGTTTTGTTAGTAATAATTTCTTTATTATTTAGTGCGACATACTTTTATCGAAGCATGTCAACAAATCCCTGTACACGTGTACAGTACAGCTACGCTTTGTAGGTAAGACTATTTTTGATGAAATTTATGAATTGTTTTCCCTCCAACTGGCAATAGTAATTATATCAAGTGCTTAAACACCAACAAATAATGCCGAAATACCAAATATGTGGTCTGTTTTCAATAATCTATTCTTAGACACGGGATTCCGATATTGCTACCTGTATAAAAATACCCGAGGACGCGTTATAACAGTGCACGGTTGGATGCGCGCACTAGCGTAACATAGCTTTGGGGAAGTAATAGGATTGTGTCGTCATTTCTCAGTAGATTTTTTTTCAAATTTTGTAGATATATTGCTTTGAAGTAAAGAAAATTTTCTGCCACAAAAAAAATATAGGTTGTCAGAATTTTAAGGATTTTAAAAGGAAATTTATGTAAAAAGGAGTGAATTTTGAAAAAACATTGAAACACACATTTTTTTGCAATACAATGTCAATAAAAATGATACTAACATAGATAAGTATTGCATTAATGTATACCAATTTCATAAATGCTGAAATTGTGTACAATTTATTATCTATAAACGATTAAAAATTAACATTTTATAATAAAAGCATATACACATAGTAATTGTATGCAAGAGTTATCGTTCTTGAAAAACTTCACAGTAGTGAAATAGGAAGCCGGTTTCTGAAGTACAGAAAAATGGACACATATGACTAATTGATTAAAAAAACAACTGAATTAATGCCTGGATTGCTTTGAAATACTTTAATATTGAAAGAACACACTGTTCTGTCAATAATAAGCATACAATATTCATCAGTTTAATATTAAACATTAGATTATGCGGAAATTGTGAGACTGTCTCCCTACATTGGATTTTCAACTAGGGATGTACTTCCTATTTTCGTTTAGCAATACACTCCTATGACCTTAATAGACAGACTTACTATGTTGTAAATTTGATAGACAGGCTTACTATGTTGTAAATATATTTGACAGACTAACTATGTTAAAAATTTAATAGACAGACTGGCTGTGTTGTGAATTTAATTGATAGACTGGCTGTGTTGTATATTTAATAGAAATACTGCTATGTTGTATATTTAACAGACACGCTGACTGTGTTGTATATTTAACAGACACACTGGCTGTGTTGTATATTTAATAGACACACTGGCTGTGTTGTATATTTAATAGACACATTGACTGTGTTGTATATTTAACAGACACATTGACTGTGTTGTATATTTAATAGGCACGCTGGCTGTGTTGTATATTTAACAGACACGCTGACTGTGTTGTATATTTAACAGACACACTGGCTGTGTTGTATATTTAAAAGACACACTGGCTGTGTTGTTTATTTGATAGGCACATTGACTGTGTTGTATATTTAATAGGCACATTGACTGTGTTGTATATTTAATAGTCACACCTGCTATGTTGTATATTTAATAGGCACATTGACTGTGTTGTATATTTAATAGACTCATTGACTTTATTGTATATTTAATAGACACATTGACTGTGTTGTATAATTAATAGACACACTGGCTGTGTTGTATATTTAACAGACACATTGACTGTGTTGTATATTTAAAAGACACACTGGCTGTGTTGTTTATTTGATAGGCACATTGACTGTGTTGTATATTTAATAGGCACGCTGACTGCGGTGTATATTTAATAGGCACGCTGACTGCGGTGTATATTTAATAGGCACGCTGACTGCGGTGTATATTTAATAGGCACGCTGACTCCGTTGCATATTTAATAAACACATTGGCTGTGTTGGATATTTAATAGACACATTGACTGTGTTGTCTATTTAATAGGCACACCGGCTATGTTGTATATTTAATAGGCACATTGTCTGTGTTGTATAATTAATAGACACACTGGCTGTGTTGTATATTTAATAGGCACGCTGACTGCGTTGCATATTTAATAGGCACATTGACTGTGTTGTATATTTAATAGACACATTGACTTTATTGTATATTTAATAGACACATTGACTGTGTTGTATATTTAATAGACACATTGACTGTGTTGTATATTTAATAGGCACGCTGACTGCGTTGTATATTTAATAGGCACATTGACTGTGTTGTATATTTAATAGGCACATTGACTGTGTTGTATATTTAATAGACACATTGACTGTGTTGTATATTTAATAGACACACTGGCAATGTTGTATATTTAATAGACACTCTGGCTGTGTTGTTTATTTAATAGACACATTGACTGTGTTGTATATTTAATAGGCATGCTGACTGCGTTGTATATTTAATAGACACATTGACTGTGTTGTATATCTAATAGACACACTGGCAATGTTGTATATTTAATAGGCACACCTGCTATGTTGTATATTTAATAGACACATTGACTGTGTTGTATATTTAATAGGCACATTGGCTTGTTGTTTATTTATTTAATAGACACACTGACTGTGTTGTATATTTAACGGTTAGACTAGCTATGTTGTTTTTCTGTGTAAACAGTGCTATAAATATTGATATGATATTTCAAATGCCTGCTCTTGTCAGTTCCCAAATCATTATTTACATTTGTCTGAGAATAGTTGTTTTATCAAATAATCATTGGACATACGAAAAACGAAGCACCTATTTGAAAATCAAGTAAGCGTGTGTGCTCATTTTACAACCTATGATCGTTTCCGTATGATGTACAAATTCCAAGGTATTCCGAAACATTTGTAGAAATACAGTGATAAGGGAAAGGTGCTTAAAACCTTTTAATACATGTAGCTTGAAAAAAAAATTGGTTACAACAGATTACATGAACTAGTATTTCATGTAAACCATGATATACTAGATAATAATATTATAAATAGTTTACCGGTGCAGAAACCTGAAAAGAGTAACTTTTTTTTTCTGTATCGTATAACCATTAGTCAAATATAGGACTCAGGCACAGGTTTTTTAAGCACAATTAATTTTGTTTCCGTCAGTTGGCGTGAATTTTCAGCGATAAATATTAAAATTAAGGTACTTCAGGAAGATCACAGGCAAATGTAAATGACATGTAAATCTGATTTTTACTATATGTTAATTGTATGTCAATTATACACACTTTACACAAGGTATATTCATATGTAATAAACCATGTAATTAAAGAATGACTTTGTTCACAAGCTACGGATTGTTTTGAAGGTCATCGACTTTTGTAGTTGGTAATAATTTTTGGATTCAATACGTGATGCGGATTGGAATTGTTAGTGTGAACAGCCATCGCTTGGAATGATCTGTGTAGTTCATCATAGTCTAGTATCAGACTGGAGTAGTGATGTTATGACGTCAAACTGACCAATAATCTCGAAATGAAACCGATCTGTGGTCTCAGGCTAAGGTATGTCTATAGAAGGACAAGGATAGTGATAAAGATAGTGCCGTCGCCGGGGCTCGAACCCACGACCACAGGCTCTCCAGCTCGATGCTCTACCGCTGAGCTAAAGGAAAATTCCCTACAGCTGACGCATGTAGGCAACCTAATCAATGCACATCTTTTACATGTATATCTCAGTTTTGTCATGGCACCACAATGTTTGTATTTAATATAAATTACCAGAATACAAAAGTTACAGCTCAGAATCAGTTTAACTTTGTAATAACTTCAAAGTCCTTTCGTAGGATCATGCTCGGTTGCTTGTGCATGTGCGCGATCCCATAATACCCTAGCAGAGGAAGGGAGGTAACTCACTATAAACTATACTTCAAGGTTGTGCTACACTATCGTTTACCATTTACTACAAACTTTACACATGTGTTAGCTTCGCTTGTCGTGTGTCATTGAGTAGATTAGGTAAATCTGACGTAGTATAAAACCTTAAGGTGTCCACTTTTCTCAGTTATTTCTAGTTTATACTTTTCTTTTTATATATAAATTTGTAACATCAGGACTAATTCATGGAGTGTAGTTGAGGAAATATATAAAGTAAATACATGTACATGTATACAGAAAAAATAAGATCTAACGACCGACTAAAAAACAAGCTGCTTTCACCCTTCACAGGGCTCTTCAGGTTTATTTCAAAAGATATATATATATATATATCTGGTTCAATACATACAAACTTAACAGCACCATATTTTACCCTCATTGTGATTGTAATTACAGGAACAGCATAATTACATTAAAGAAACAATCAACAGACATGCAAATATGATAGGTATACATTTATCGTTAGTCTTAAATGTACATAGTTATATAACATGGGAAAGAAGCTGTAAAAGAATTTAGTAATTAATATTAATCTAGTGATTTGAAGCAGTTTCTAAGCATTACGCACACATATATGTTAATGCCCCTACACTGAAATATTCAATATCTTTAGTATGATAAATAACAATTCACTACCAAAAAAAATGTAGTAATATAAATTACGCAAATACACAAATCTATCGATTAAAAAGCACAATACTTGATCTCTAACTGGCATACTTTATCACTTAGGCAATGTATCTAGCGTAATGACGCATGTATGAGTTTACACATACGAGACATTACACAGACTCTAAAGATACAATGTGTCTGAGATCGAGAATACTGCAGATACTTTACAGCTACTTTCATTAATGTGACTGGAGCTTGTAAACAATGATTTGACATGGTTCTTACCATGCATTTTTTCAGTTCGATAGACACTTTTATATACACATTTTTCCGATTGTCTCTTTCGTCGATAGGTGCCTAACTTCATATAATGAACAAATATAGTGCACAAGTAAGATATTTTCGTAGGAGATACATATTATCAGGTATAAATCCGAATTGTTTTCCAATATTTACATGTAAAATAAAAAATCATCTAGCAACAAATATTCAGTGTACTAGCGTACAAGTTTCCATATTATAAAGTCGTTACATATATATATAGTTTAACCATATGGAGCCCACAACTAAAAGTGGCTCTGAATTTCTGAGAATTTCCACTCAGTGTTGGCAAGTGCCCGTGGTTTTTATACACATGGCCTTTGTCCCTGAAAGTTACATATATATATCTGTTTACACTCCAGACTGTGCATATCATCAGCCTGGTCCGCGACGCGACACACTATGGCAGGACATGTGCTTGTTGTTATTCTTCTATTAGTGATGTCATGCGCAACTGTAACTGGTGCTCCAAAGTGTGAGGATGAAATAAAGTGTGAGGATGAAATAAGAATGGGCAGTGCTTGTCAGAATTCTACCCTAGCGGGATGGAACAAGGTGTATAAATCAAAATTTCAACTCCTGGATAAAAGTCTCGATAGCAGTTTCAAAAGTATGGAAAGAACGATAAAAAACAGACTTGCAAGAGAGTTCAAACCTTTGTCAGACGAAAGTGGACCAGACAGCAATACAACACAGGACGTTTTACAACTAGTAATCGACGTGCAAAACTTGAGAAGAAACGCTAATGAAATTTCATCAAACTATGCTGATTCAGAGGCAGTAAGCGTTTCCAATTTAGAAAACAAGACGCTAGCTCATCGCCACCAGTTGGCGAGTTTTACAGACTCTCTACACACACTCTCTAACAGGGTGGTACGACTCAATCGTACGGTGACCGTTATTTCTGGTTCAGTCAGCGGGACAAACACCCCCGGCAGCACGAGTTCAACAATCACAGGTAAATTATCTGAACACTTATATCACTTTAAACTATCCATCATCTATCTATAATTTGTCTGCCAGTATCCTGAACGAAATAAATAATGCCACCGGTGTAACGGGAGATAAAATAGTACGTCGTAATCCTGTCCATTGTATTACCAATAGCGTGCAATCTGGCGTTCGCCTGTAATCGGAATGACTGATATGATGCTCGCGCATCACCGGACCGTTCGCGCGCCTCTTGTGCATTGACAAAGCTATCCACTTATTGGATTAGCTGTGATGTCTACGTTTCACTCAATAAAAGTACATTTTATAGCTAGCATGTCTTAATTGTACTTAAAGCTTAAAGCTGGAAGAGTGTCTTGTGATACCGGAACATTCCTATGTCGGATCCATGTCAGCATCCCTATGTCGGATCCATGTCAGCACCACAGAAACGTGTCACATGCTATATAACTAAAAATATACTTAAATTAGCGTCATACAGTATGTGTAGAAGTATAACCTTAGATATACTGTGACGACCATTTTATGTGACACATTCCTGTTAGCTAGCACTGAGTAGATATTCATTAGTTTAATCCGGAATCTGTACAACCACATATTTCATTTGGTCATCTTGGGTATTAGCAACCTTTTGAACGATTCTGCATTATCAGTAGGATCGTTCCTCATATAATCTCGTATTTTGTTGGAGAGATTCGCATCTCCCGTCGAGAAAACATTATCAGCCTTTTTACAAGAATCATTTGAACCACTCAAACATATTTTTCATTTTTTTGTTCGCACATACGGCATTGTCAATTGTGCTATTGTGCAATTCGACAACTAGGTGCCAATTATGTTGATAAGGTAAGTAACTGTTGTGATATTTACCAGAAATTTTAACAGATAAAACGAACATCAACATCATTGCTTGCTCTACTCAATGGATATATATGTACTATTGGAACCGTTACAGTAATGTCCGACTTTGGTACGGTATTTCGGCGCGATGAACCTTGTATTGTGGTCCACCATTTTTGTCCTACTGTCCTGTGGAAACCAGATGTAAAAGGGCACAACTCTTTTCGTATCGCCTGCTGAATATAACCACTACTTCTAATAGTAGAGGGCACACAAAAAAAAATCCGATTCTACAGGGGGTTTTCACATTAGGTGCCTTTTAAAACATGCAGCGGGAAACAGCAGGTATACATTTTTCTCCATCCCCGACCTTCGGGGCTGGAATGGCACAGGTAAAATGCAGTACTTAGATCTGACCGGTTTTGGTTCAAGTGTTGTTTCTATAGTTTACCCATGTATGACCTGAAATATGACTTGATATGCAGTCATTTTCATTAGCACTAATCAATTATGACATTACTAATCAAAATGAAATGGACGGACACATTTCCCTAACTAGATAATGTGATATTATTATCTCAACATAAAGAACTAGGTGACCATATTACCATCTTGGCAAATCGACACTCGTGGGACACAAAACCCCATCTTATGGCCTAATTCTTCAACACATCATACTTTCCAACAAGCTCTGTTAAAAATATGAATAATAGCTTTCGAGACAAGGTTGTAGCTGTGCCCTGTTATTGAGATTTCCTATAGTCATTCTTAAATTTGCACTTGCCGATATTGTTTGAAAAACGAATTTAAGGAGTTGCATAATATATATGTTTAGAATAAAACCATTTTAAGATCAGTTTATTGCATGTTTACAATTGCCACTGTTTCTGAATCGATAACCTAAGTTACGGGCCCACACATGTATACTCTCATGTATCTTAATCTGTAGTATAGTTCATATAGTATCTCATGTGATATATTTTGCTAAGTGCACATAACTTATACAAAATTCTACATTAGATATGTATGTATTTAACTTTTAATCATAACTATAATCATAACTTATGATTATATACATTAAGTAAAATATACTTAACACATCTTGTACACATAAATTATCAACTTTTTTTATATCGGTCTGTCGTCGATTAACGTCAGAACTCCGGCCCTCTATAATATGCGGGGAAATAAGCGCGGGTCGCACTTCAAACTGATATTTTAGAAACAAATCGTCACTTTCACACACATGTCGCACATGGATCGAAAGATCACGAATTTTGTAGGTTATATTTCCTCCAATAATTATGTGTATTATCTCAAGATCTGGGAGAGAGTAAATGGACACTAAACAATATATCCTTGATGTTAATTATACAGCACCATAGTTGGTCCCTCAACTCGGATGTGTGATTGGGTCTTGATATAAACCCCCACATTGATGACATAATTCCATGGTAGTCAGGTTACGGATGGTTACAACTATTGTCATTATATATTGTATATGTTCTCTGTATTGAGAAAATCGAAGTGCTAGCTTCCATAAAGTATTAGGTTTGAGTTGGTTATGTATTTCTCGAAACCTTGTAAAATCATTATCAACTTTCATACGTTCCTCGAGATTGTGTCCCTCATATAAAATGGTGTCCCGTGTGAGATCGTCCACATTCGCACAAAAGACCCCTGTGAGTAGAGCGAGAAAACATGGCTGAGTGAGTACAGGTGCGCGATGAAGGCTCCGACTCTATGAAGGTTTAAACGGCCTCTGTTGGGATTCAGGTGAACATTTTATATACAGTTCAAGAGGATTAGGCTTAATGTAACAGATGTGGTGTAATTCTTGACTTTAAGAGTCGTATATAGGGAAAAAGTCCAAGAAACGTAAATTGTCATCGACGCCTCACAAGCAATCAACCGTGACCCGGACAGGTAATGAAATGTACTTTACACCTGGCACAGGTACATCGATACCGGGACAGCCACCCGTCGGGACCACCAGTGTTATATTGGCGAGCGCTCACGGTGATATTTACGGTACCCCAACCTCGCCCGTTCCTCCTCTTCCACCTCCTCCGGCTAATTTACAGGGATCACCGGAACCATGTTATTACACACCACATTCATTCCACCAAACTAGCCAATCGAATTCCTTGCCTTCCCCGACCATACCTACGACTATGGAATCTGTCATTAATGATATATACCGCAAACTAGGAAAGCTTGACATTTTAGATACTATCGTTCAAAGGCTGAACACCATCGTACAAAAAATTGGTAAAATCGATAGTGAACTATCTGAAGTTAAAATAGAGCTCGGTATACATGTCGAGAAAATACACGGGGCGGAATTGGACCAAACTATTCTGGAAGAACGTATAGAGAAAGTTGAGGGTGAGCGGGTCATGGCTCGTCAAGCGTACGGCGATCTTAATGAAAAAATGCTAGAAACTCAGACAAGATCCATGCGTAACAACCTGTTAATTGGTGGTATCCAGGATCCTGGTGACCTGAATGAAGACACAGAAACAGTTGTTAAAACTTTTATTCGTGAGGAACTTGAAATTGATGCGGAAATAAACTTCCAAGTAGTGCATCGGCTAAGGAGGAGACGAGGCGGGAAACCGCGTTCAATCGTGGCCGTTTTCACCCACCGAAAGGATCGTGAAAAGAGTCTCGGCGCTGCCCCCAAGAAACTGCTAGGGTAGCGTAAATGAACAGTTTCCAGCTGAAATAAATGAACGACGCCGTGCCCTGTTTCCCATTTTCAAAGAGGCGAAGAGGCAGAGACGGCAGGTGAGCTTCAAAGCTGATAAATTGGTTATTGGCGGTCATATCCAGCGACCACAGTCTTTTCCTCCACACCAGCCGTCCTCCGCCCCACGGAGAGACTTTCACCAACCCCCAGAACTAAGTAGAGGACATCCCCATCCCCCCC
>NW_018406319.1:190755-200887 GCF_002113885.1 Mizuhopecten yessoensis
CGCCCAACAGTGGAACGGTGCGCCCGCGCCCCCGAGTACTCAACACAGACACGATAGGGTACCGGACTCTAACGGACACCAGCGCCGCTAGGGGTACACCTCAGGAGGTCACCCGACTGGTACTGCACCGGAACTAAAACTTTCGTACATTAATGTAGGTGGAATTAAATCCAAACTAATTCTACCAGAATTCGAACAATTAATACAGACCAATGATATCTTGATATGCGTTGAAAGTAAAACGGATGAATTTGATATATTAGACGTACCTGATGGGTACATGTATGATGCGAAACATAGAAAAAATATGAAAAAAAATCGGGTGGGATTGTCATTATTTATAAAAAAAAAATACATTCCCACTTAAAATTTTGTAAAAGTGATTCGGAGTGGGTACAATGGGTAATTATACAGAAACATGTATTACGACTTGATCATGATGTACTTATGGGGTGTGTATATATACCCCCAGAAAACTCTAGATACTCTTCTCCAGAGGCATTTTCTGATATTGAAAAAGAAATGTTACTTTTTTGTCAAGATGATACCAAAGTTTCACTAATAGGCGATTTTAATGCCAAAACAGAGCTACGACAAGATTTTGTGGAACCTGACAATAGTCTTGCAGAAATACTTGAAATCAATAGAAATGATGATCTTTATTGGTTTATGTATGATTTTGAATCATTAAGGTTGAATAATGTACCACTACAAAGGTTTAGTGAACGTAAATCTAAGATCAATAATTTTGGATACAAGCTCCTTGATGTTTGTAAATTAAACAATTTGTATATATCAAATGGAAGACTAGGTGATGATAAAAATGTTGGTAAGGTTACTTGCAATGATTCAACTGTCATTGATTGTGTGTTATTATCTTCAGATCTGTTCAAACTAGTTAAGAATTTCAAAGTTATTGATTTCAACCCATTAATATCAGATGTCCATTGTAGTATTGAACTCGTCTTACATGGAATTAATAATGAAAATAATCTAATAGCATGCCTTTTGTCAAATGGAACTGTGAGAACAATAATATATTTGTAGACGTAACAAAAAACGATAATGAAGATGGTATAACAAAATTAGTGATACACCCGTGGACCAAATTAATAAAACCGAACCTAACGACATTGTGAGTCGAATAGGTGACCTCTTCACAAGGTCAGCTAATAAGGCGTTCGGTAGAAGATATCCAGACATGCGCAAGAGTAATAAATGTACAACTAATAAACCATGGTATACTTGGAAAAGTAGAAAACTGAGAAATGAGTTTCACTTGGCCAAGAGTAAGTATAGATTAGTGAAAAATCAAATAAACAAGAAAGCCCTGAGAAATAAGAGTAAACAATATAGAAAAGAAATGAATAGGTGTTTTAAGGAATATCAGCATAAAATGGAAAGGGATATCAGGGAATCTGCAAATAGTAATCCCAAAACACTATGGAATTTATTAAATAAATTATCTGGTAAAGCTAAATCTAATAAAGCTGACGTACCAATAAATGAACTTTTTGAGTATTTCAAAAAGCTGAACAATTCAAATGATGACCGGGATGATGATAACATATATATTCCCGAACAAGAAAATAATACTTTTTACCAAATACTAGACGAAGATATTTCAGAGGAAGAGATTAAACATGCGGTAAATAATTTAAAACATAATAAAGCATGTGGAAATGATGACATTTTAAATGAGCATATCAAGAGTACATTAACTAACTTTATGCCGTTATATACAATGTTATTTAACAGTATACTAAATACTGGATTAGTCCCAGACTCTTGGACAGTTGGAATAATTAAGCCTATTTATAAAAATAAAGGAGAAACTTGCGACCCGGACAACTATAGAGCTATAACTCTAGTGTCTTGCTTGGGGAAAGTGTTTACTGGTATCATCAATGATAGATTAACTAAATTAGCTGATGANATCTTAATGATGTAGAAAGACTTTGTCAAATTAACATTGGAATGTATCTTAAACTATTTGTAATACTGTATGCCGATGATACTGTGTTAATGGCTGAGACACCGGAAGGGTTACAGCATGCCCTGAGTGTGTTTCAAAACTATTGTAGAAGTTGGAAGTTAACTATTAATGTACAGAAAACGAAAGTCGTCATCTTTGAAAAAAGAAAACGTAGACAACAATATGTGTTTAAATTGAATGAAGAAAATATCGAAGTCCAAAATTCTTATTCATATCTGGGCATATTATTTAATAGCAATGGTACATTTAGTAAAGCAAAAACAAAAATAACTGAACAAGCTAAAAAGGCACTATATGCATTGTACAAGAAAATAAGAAATATTCCATTGTCTGTTGATTTGCAACTTAAGTTATTTGATTCTCTTGTTTCAACGATCCTATTGTATGCTTGTGAGATATGGGGATTCGAAAACACTATTACCATAGAAAGAATGCATTTGCAATTTTGTAAAAGAATCATGAATGTGAAAAATTCTACTCCGAATTACATGATTTATGGAGAAACCGGAAGATATCCTCTGGAAGTAGAAATCAAGACAAGAATGATCATGTTCTGGTTTAAGTTGTTAACTGGCGGGAGCAAGATATCTAGTCTGATATACAAAATGACATATGTTTCACAATCAAATGAACAAATGCATTTTAAATGGAATAATTACATAAAAAATATATTAAACAAGTTAGGTTTTAGCAATTTGTGGATTTTTCAAAATACTTGTACTATGAATAGAAATCATTTCAAAGCTGTAGTTAAACAGCGGTTAAAAGATCAATTTATACAGAAATGGTTCCAAGAGATAGAAAACTCTTCTCGTGGTAAATTCTACTCCATATTTAAGACAAACTTTCAGTATGAATCACATCTAACAGAACTTAATGAAAAAGATAGGAAAATTATTTGTAAATTCCCCACGTCTAATCTAAATTTCCCAATAGAGACTGGACGCTGGAATGCAACTCCAAAATCAGATAGAATATGCCCTTTGTGTCAAACAGGTATAGGTGACGAACCACATTATTTGTTTAAATGCCAAAATACTTATATATCATCAATAAGAAAAATATATATCCTTAATTATTACACTACAAACCCAAGCAACTTTAAGCTAAAAGGAATAATTTCTATTTGTAGTTTACCTGTTTTACCTAAAATAAGTCGTTTTCTAGAGAAAACAATTAAAGCTTTAAGTGACATAAGATAAATGCAGTGCTATTATTCTGTAGTTTTATATATTTACATGTTATATACACAATCTGTACTCACTTTGCTATGTAATTGAAATGTATTAAAATGTTGACCTCTTGTAACACAACTCGTGTGTCATGAGTGTAAAATAAAACTTGAAACTTGAAACTTGAGTATTGTCGAGGAAGAGTAGGCGTGGTAACGCCGATATGATAAGGGTTAGGTGTATTTATTAGAATTTGAGTCGGGCTTCAAAAATTGGATTTATTCAAATTCGTCTTAGCTAGAGTTAAACCGACTTGGCTGGTTTCAGGGTCTTCCTTGGGGTGCCACCCCTCCGCTCTTCTCCAATACCGCGTCCAACATCTTGATGCGCTACGGATCAACGTTAGATAACCATTTTTCGGCCCAGGAACTTGTAGGTTAATAGGACAGACGGCTTCTATCTCCTCCACCTCTACTCTCTCCTCTGCATAATCTGTTCCTTCTATTTTCATTTCCTATCTGTTCACGTCTACTGAAAGGCCGAAAGGCCGTAATAGCAGACGTAAAACCTTCACTAGTGGTCTCACTTTTAGGGAAATAGGCATAGCAACCCGCCATAGCTCTTTCTCGTCTCTCAAAAGTCACTCGGCCGACAAACGATGTATCCACATCATACATACCCCAGGGGCCAAGGGTCCTATTTGAAGGTAGGTGAACACCTCTTTGCTGTCAAAGGGTGGCCTCATTTTTTCATAAATATGGACCTTCTAGAACATATTTCAGCTTGCCACCCCTCTGGGAAATCCACTGGGATTGAATAATTAGATGGTATATATAGATCATGTATGCATCACTTAAAATTTTGGTATATAAATTTTACAGTTTGACCTCCACTCTAAAGGTCAAATCAAGGTAAAAGGTCAAATAACAGCAAAAAGTATCGTTTTTCCCCCTAACCACTCTTTATTGTTTAGTGTCATTTGAAAAAAATACAGAAATTGATCAACTATCTTGTTGTATTTGTGCCATGGGTAACATATCAATATTTTGTAGACCTATTTCCTTGTAATTCAGTGAATGGTGGCCACTTTATTATGTATATTGTTATATAGAATGGAATTATAGATTCCGGGGGTAGGGGTGCAGAAATGGGTGTAACTTATGTTATAGTCATTCTTCCCATTAATGGATGGTAGTATACAGTTAAAGTATGGGGTTTAGGGATATAGCAAGTTTCTGGCGTCCCGAGACCAGGTATATTTTCCGAGGCGAAGCCGAGGGAAATAGGCATGGTCAAGGGACACCAGAAACTTGCTATATCCCTCAACCCCATACTTTTTTTCCGTTTTATTAAACCGATACACACAGCAGTCAGAGATAGTTTTAACTAGAAAATATTTGTAAACCATAAGCTGTATAGCTTCACGTCCCAACTACCCATTTGATGGCAATGGAGCCGAATGCTTCCGAGTTCGGTAGCAAGCTCCGCCCACCTCGTGCGTCGTTTCATCTGTACAAACCTCTGGTATGCTTACATTCAATTTCCACTAGGTCTAGGCTAGTCGCTATCGCTCGGCGATATATGGTAGCACTCTCTATTTCCCGCCTTTTTGGCGCATAACCTTCAAACGATGGACGTTTGCGGTCATTAGTATTTTCTACTTAGTATTTTACCCCAATACCTCAGTTTCATACAAATACAAAAATATTTATTCCATTACCTATTGATTCAATTATGAAGATAGTGTATGAAGTAAAA
The DNA here is from genome assembly GCF_002113885.1 of Mizuhopecten yessoensis. Lineage (NCBI taxonomy): Eukaryota > Metazoa > Mollusca > Bivalvia > Pectinida > Pectinidae > Mizuhopecten > Mizuhopecten yessoensis. The sequence goes on from NW_018406319.1 coordinate 195,682, forward strand.
TATGGATATTTTATTTGAGTAAAAATATTGAAATGGAAGAACTTTTTTTCTTTTGTTGTCACGGAGAAAGTGGGCGGGGTTTAGCTGCTTGTCAACGGCTGTTTCGCATGGATTAAAATGACGTCAACATATTTTTTTACGCAGATTAGTTAACACAAGGTAAATGCTTGTATCCGACTCTTTTAATGGTGTTCTTGTTAAAAGAAAATATTGTAAATATAAGGATTAATCTTTCATTTTGTTTAGTTTATGAGATAATAAATCCAATGGAGCAGTCGGTAAATTGTTCGTAAACGCGAAGGCCTCACTTATTATGCGTAGATATTAACGCATCCCACTGGAATCCAACTGGACTTGAGGCTTTCTATGAAATCGCACCTGTCTTAGATTAGAGCATTCCTTGAATATAAACGATTGATTCAATTAGAGTTAACTATAGCCGCATTAATATTGCGTAAATTTGTAAGCATCGCATTGGCGATCAAACTTTGCTTGATATACATGCAGTATGTCCATATCAATGTAGGTGAAGCATGATGACTCGTGCAGTTTTTGCAGAAGTTTATTTAGCACCCAGGTCTTTGCCAGTGGTGTTTAAGGGTCAGCCTGTATACACTTTGCAATGCTACGTAAACACTTGAGCACTGTCACCATCACTATCACAAGCACAACCCCTTCCGGTATAGTTTAGATGTCCACTTAACCGAATTAAACATACTTACACTAAAACAACACGTGCATACTTTTGTGTCGACTGTGCTGTTGTTACACTTATATTGGACCAATGTCCATAATCCTAATAGAAGCAGAATTATATTTTCTATGTTAAAAAACAGTGAAACCACAAGTTTTTGTTGAGTTATCAGAAAAATTTGACAAGGGTATAAATTTATAACATTTTTTAAATGTCAAATGATGACTCAATAATGTATATCAGTTTGGAAAGGTACTGGCGGACGTGTGCAGATCGATGTGAATAGACGTGATACGTGTGTGCGCTTGGTATTATGGGTAATTTTAAAGATGATGACACCTATTTTGCATATGTCAAAATATAATGTCACCTATGACTTAATTTCCAGTTTGGGATAAACTGGATGGGAACAACAAAATACGACACTGAAATCGGAGTGTTACTATGGCTGCCAAGCAAACAGATACGTTACCCATTCTTATTTATTGAAAAAGCGAAGACCAGCCTCAATGCATAGCATGTCACGAACCATTAACAGTAAAACACTTATTATTAGATTGCATTGACTTTGAATTAACAAGATATATTTTTTATAATAATGTAACAGATCTCGATTTTTTTTCTCAACAATTCAAAATTACCTGAAGACTGTTGAGCTGTTCATAAAGATATAAACAACCATAGCCGCCTTTACTTTTTGACTTGACGTCTGTCTTTTTTCTTTTCATCTGTTTGATGTCATGTCCCTTTGTATTGGTCCTAATGATCTCTTGTCCAATAATGTACAGATGGCGTCTTATTTGTCACACCTAGTCATAGTGAGTCAGCTTCGGACTTCTGGCATCGACCTAAACTTAACAAAACATACATACAGTATAGTGTGGGTTACGGGGGATTTAGTGGGACATTATATAATGACTAGTTGTAACAACATAGTTCAGTACAATATACACAAATATTAAAATGCTCTTTTCATGCCTCATCCTCGGGTTTTTCAAATTTGGCAAACCCCGAGGGTGGAATGTGCCCACCTGCACCTCTAGCAATATTGGAGTATATTTCTCTTATTCCAACCACAAGAATAAGCTCAGAAACCATAATAATGGGTTTGGACTGTCCACAATGTTGAAAATATCAATCCCCCTCTGAGCTTTTTAGACGAAAGCGAATCTGTCAGCCAGATGTAGCGTACCCCATATTTGCAAACAACGTTTTCACAGAAACAAAAAAAACACATCTTTCTAACGTATAAGATAAATATATCGTAAACGATTTTGATTTCGTCACGTCGTCTTTTCCGCATTGCAACATCGGAGATTTCCAAAATCGTGACGTTACGTCATTGTTGAGCCGTTGTGACGTCACGTCACGTGAGATGGGGTGTAAGATTATAAGACTCTTTCATGCACAGGGTTGTAGGATAGGAAAATTCCACGCGAGGGGTTTTCAAATTTGGTGAAACCCGAGCCTTGCCGAGAGTCTTGCCAAATTTGAAAATCCCGAGGGGACGAATTTCCCAACCCTACACTCTTGTGTATGAAAGAGTATTTTCTCTCATTCAAACCACCAGAATAAGCTCAGAAACCATGAAAATGCGTTTGGACTGGCCATCATTTTAAAAGTATCAATTTTCCCCCTGAGCTTTATGAGGTTATTAAGCATAACCCATATTTGCAAAAACTGTTTGTACAGAAAAAAATATCACATCTTTCTCGTGTACGGCAAATATATCGTAAAACGTTTTAATTTCATTATGTCGCCTTTTCCGCATTGCAAAATCGGTGATTTCCAAATTCGTGACGTTACGTCATTGTTGAGCCATTGTGACGTCAGGTGAAATGGGATGTAAGATAGAAATCTCCTACACCCTTTTCTTTCCCTGGACAGCTCTATCTTACACACAGGAAAATGAGAGAATAATAGAATCTCTCAACCCATTGGAGGTGAGATATGGGAATCACAACCCGAGGGGGAAGATTCCTAAGTTGCTAAACACGAGGCTTTGCCGAGTGTTTGGCAACTTAAGAATCTTTTCCCGAGGGTTGAGATTCCCCTTTCTCACCCACAAGGGTGTGAATGTTTCTTTTTCTCTTACCCTGTTCTCCTATTGTGTATCATATACACAATGTAATGATAACGCTACATGCTAAATTCAGAGTGGATGAATTGTTGACGTGACGTCATTGTATTGTTGAAGTGACGTCATACCATTGTTATGAATAGGGGAATCCCCCCCCGTCTCAAACCCTAAGGTGAGATTAATAGAATCTATCGCTACTGGTTGTGTAAGATAGAGAAATCTCAACCCGAGGACTAAATCTGTCTCGGCAAGCCTCGTTCTGGACAAAAAATCTTAGTCCGAGGGTTGAGGTTTCTCTATCTTACACAACTAGTAGCGATTGATTATTTTTCTCCCATATCTAACAGTATTTTAATGTGGAATGAAGGTAAACATGGCCCCAAAACACATACAGGCAATTTGTTGATGGATTGTTGACGTGACGTCATTGTATTGTTGCAGTGACGGCATACCATTGTTATATATAGGGGAATCCCCCCGTCTCAACCCTAGGCGGAGACAGAAAAATCTAGCACCGGCAAAACGGGAGATAAATCTGTCAGGTGTGGGAGCAAAGGAAATCTCACACCGGTAAAAGTGCGGATACACCTGTCCAGGGTAAGAGAAATATATTGTCAAGAAAATGCAACATGATGCAGTAAGTACGTATGCATGCATATTTGATGAAAAAGTATCATGTTCTATATGCTATTTGTTGTAGATGGAACAATTCGTTTGGTTAATGGCTCCACAGTGTTTGAGGGAAGGTTGGAAATATACCATTCTGGAGAGTGGGGCACAGTATGTGACGACGGCTGGCAGCAAAACAGCAAACAGAATACCGCTGTGGTGTGTACACAACTGGGACATAGGTAAGATTCATACTTATTTATAGTTATTTATGATAATAGTTGGGATACGAGTAACATTGTATAAAGTCAACACTGGTGACGAGTAAATGAGTCGGCACTGGGATACAGGTACATGTAAGTTACACCACATTGTATACAGACTGGGATACAGGCAAGTTACATCACATTGTATACGGACTGGGATACAGGTGAGTTACACCTCATTGTATACAGACTGAGATACAGGTAAGTTACATCAAATTGTATACAGACTGGGGTACACGTATGTTATATAACATTGTTTACAGACTGGGACACACGTATGTTATATCAAATTGTATACAGACTGGGGTACAGGTAAGTTACACCCCATTGTATACAGACTGGTATACATGTAAGTTACACCACATTATATACAGACTGGGATACAAGTATGTTATATCACATTATTTACGGACTGGGATACAAGTAAGTTACATCACATTGTATATAGACTGGGATACAGGTAATTTACACCACATTGTATACGTTACATCACATTGTATGCAGACTGGGATACAGGTCAGTTTCCCCTCATTGTATACAGACTGGGGTACAGGTAAGTTACACCCCATTGTATACAGACTGGAATACAGGTAAGTTACACTACATTGTATACAGACTGGTATACATGTAAGTTACACTACATTCTATACAGACTGGAAGAAAGGTAAGTTACATCGCATTGTATACAGACTGATTTACAGGTAAGTTACACCACACTGTATACAGACTGGGATATAGGTAAGTTACACCACCTTGTATACAGCATGGGATACAGGTAAGTTACCCCACATTGTATACAGACTCGGATACACGTAAGTTATATCACATTGTTTACAGACTGGGGTACACGTATGTTATATCAAATTGTATACAGACTGGGGTACAGGTAAGTTACACCCCATTGTATACAGACTGGGGTACACGTATGTTATATCGCATTGTTTACGGACTGGGATACAAGTAAGTTACATCACATTCTATACAGACTGGAAGAAAGGTAAGTTACATCGCATTGTATACAGACTGGAATACAGGTAAGTTACACCCCATTGTATACAGACTGGAATACAGATAAGTTACACCACATTGTAAACAGCCTGGGATACAGGTAAGTTGCATCACATTGTATACAGAATGGGATACACGTAAGTTAAATCACATTGTATACAGATTGGGATGCAGGTAAGTTACATCACGTTGTATACAGACTGGGATATACGTATGTTATATCACATTATTTACGGACTGGGATACAGGTGAGTTACATCACATTGTATACGGACTGGGATACAGGTAAGGTACACCACATTGTATACAGACTGATTTACAGGGAAGTTACACCACATTGTAAACAGCCTGGGATACAGGTAAGTTACACCTCATTGTATACAGACTGGTTTACAGGTAAGTTACATCACATTGTATACAGACTGGTATACATGTAAGTTACACCACATTGTATACAGACTGGGATACAGGTAAGTTACATCACATTGTATACAGATTGGGATGCAGGTAAGTTACATCACATTGTATACAGACTGGGATACAGGTAAG
>NW_018406319.1:205406-209023 GCF_002113885.1 Mizuhopecten yessoensis
GACTTGGATACAGGTAAGTAACATCACATTGTAAACAATCACTGAGTCAACACTTGGATACAGGTAAGTAACATCACATTTTATACAGTCACTGAGTCAACACTGGGATACAGATAAGTAACATCACATTTTATACAGTCACTGAGTCAACCCTGGGATACAGGTAAGTAACATCACATTGTATACAGTCACTGAGTCATCACTTAGATACAGGTAAGTAACATCACATTGTAAACAGTCACTAAATCAACAGCTGATTGATATTGGTAATTCGCATTACTACTCTCTGTTTTTTGTCGTCTATAGATACAATGCCGACGTTACGGAGTCAATGCATTGTTGGCACGACGTTAATGCTTTGTAAACGTGATGTCATAAATGGTTTTGGTTGGGAATGTCAAAACTTAGTGTTAGAGGATACCTCACACCGAGAAAAGTGTAGATACACTTGCCCACGGAAAGAGTAAGCCATGTAAACAGTTTGAATTCAGTTAAGATATGCTTCACTATGTACACCGCAACTTTATGTAATCAGTTGAGATACAGGTAAGCTACGTCACAAGGTATATAGCAAGTAACTAAGCAACTTTGATACAGGAGAGACACACCACATTGCGTATACAAAATACTTAAATACCTGGGATGCAGCTACAGAGGACCTGGTTTGGGTCGATCACCCATGACCAGGTAGCTGGTTAGGGCGTCTTTCTAGATTTCAGAGATTCTATTCCTGAACTTGTCAGAGACTATCCAGCACATGCTCGCAGATAACAGCAATGTCACTACATTTGTAGCTAAGATACATGTGCAGCGAGGCTGGTTCGGGTCCACCACCTGGGACCAGGAAGACGGTCGTCTACTGTATGCTTATATACGTTATGGTCTTGTTACTTCTGTGATCTAGGTATGCTAACTTTGTGTTAATTAACAAATGCCCAACGTAGACCATAGTATTGAGAATATATATATTTAATCCAAGAAAGTAAAAAATATTCCAAAAATATTTTTATTCAGCGGTTATGGAAAATGGCAAAGCAGTGCTCCCTATGGCGGAGGAGACGGTCCTATATGGATGGATGACGTCACATGTGGACAGGAAGCGACTTTACTAGTTGACTGTAAATTTAGTGGCTGGGGCACACACGACTGTAAACATACCGAGGTTGTGGGTGTGCGTTGCGACCCTCTGGTGTCAGCAACGTCCCCTTCCACACTACCTCCTACAAAGGTCTCCAAAGTCCTTGAGACGTCCTCGTCCACTGTTCCTCCTACACCAACTACTCCCATGGCCGTTGAAGGTAACAGATATCAAAATGATAACGTCTTTATGTCTTATGATTTATTAGCAGAAAAACTTATCGTTACAAAGCACGCGGTTTACTTTGTAATTGCTTGTTTTATTTTTTGAGATTCAAGATGTTGTGACGTTTTCTCTTTGGTTACTGCTGAGTAATGATGTTTTTCTTGTGTGCTGACGCTATGGTATGTTTTTTCTTATTTTTCGCACGGGTGTGAGGTTATCAGTTTTCAACTGTATTTCGACTTTTCTTTGTTAAGGTCACAGATCAGAAGACATAAGATGACCTTTTACGATCCGTCGTTAACTGTCGCCGTCCATCGTGAATTATCATTTCAAATCTTGACTTTAAACTTAAGAACTAATTAATGTGTGAATTCTAATGAAACTTCAAGTTCAGTACAACGTTCCGACCAAATGTGGGTATGTTGGGTCTGTCAGATATCCCAAACGGGATATAATGTCTGCTAAAGACATTTGATTAAGAAATGAACTACTTTAGAACATCATGATCCTGAATAAAGTGATTATGTTTTCAAAGTGTCCTTTTCTCTTTATGCTCCATTTTGTACACTAGGATTTTGTCACTGAGACACTGCTATTATTTCAGAGATAGGGGTTTAATGTCATTTTTTAATCATTGCAGAATGACGTTTGCTAGATAAGTACTTGGTAGGTATTTTTGACAGATGATATGGAATTTCCACTTCATGTTGATATTGACAACATTTGTCAATCAGTAATGTTGCGATAGGTGATTATTCATTGCTTGATGAAGGGCTAAGCATGAACGTTGTTTGAGTGAATGTTTCACTAACAACATAATTCAATTTTACCTTTGGTCCTTGAAAAAGGTGGTAGGTTTATTGAAAAAAAAAATCAAAAAAATCTGCAGCTTTTCAAAAAAGACAAAAACAAATGATGGTTCTTATCCACAATAGTCTTATTTTGCATCTTTTTGGCGTACGGTGTAGTAAAGAAGTGTTTTTAAAAACATTGTACGGCTTACTACTAAGTGATACGGTAATCTGGACGATTTCAATTTTCTGATTGTGAACTTTCTCTTTCTTGAAAGTAACGTCTCTGCTTACCAATCATATAATGTTAACATGTCGCAGTTTATTCGGAATCCAATATTTTACACAATGCATCATGACTTCTATGATGGTTGTCGACTTCTGACGGACAAACTCACAACGCATGGTTTGCTATGATATAGAATGATAAGTTTTCTGATCTACGTCATGATCGCTTTGGGAATATGGGAATTTCTTTATGTGATATGAAGCTCGATTATTTTGTTGTTCTTCTATGTGTGCCTTCTTGTTTCGCTGTCACTACCCAGGTTCTCCGTATGAGGACGTGACATTGCTTGAGTATGTCATAGATGTACATGACAGAAGACGCTTACCCTTCCGGAACATTTGTTCTTATTCTCCTTGTACTATTTCTATAGTCGCTATGTAAATCTCCCTCTTGTTAATATTTTGCCCAAGTTTTATCTTTTCGAAATACGGTATTGTTAACACCGTTAACCTTGCTCAAACAACTTGTATGAAAATAATTATCATTAATTAACTTTGAGGTCATTTGTGATAAGGGCCCATTGTTTCGATGGTGTTTCGATAGATATAATATACAGTTGAATCAGTGAGATTTAAAAAGTTTTTTTCAACGAGATTTTAAAAGTGTTATTAAACTATTGTAAAGGTTTATGCAATAACTTACAAATGTATAAACTGATTAACGCAAATTACGTGGCATCTCTCCTAACCTAAATATAACTTATTATCAAATACGTTTTCCGGTACACGTCATTCCTGAATGTAAACATCAACGCTGAATAAGCAAAACAATGATTTCACAACAAATCCCAATCTCATATATGTCATAGAAGATCGTTTTGTTTCCTTTCATTAATCCAGGCGGTGTTGTTAGACGAACATAGATCACAGAACTGTATTAACTATTCAAATAACAAAGACAGGATTTACAAACATCATGTTTCTAAAAATCTACAGGGGCCGTCCGCCTGACAGGAGGGCCTACCGACTCGGAGGGTAGGGTAGAGATTTACCATGACGGTCAATGGGGCGGCGTCTGTGACGACGACTGGTCCGAGACTAACACTGCCGTTGTCTGTCATCAACTGGGCTACAGGTTCGTAAACACGTCACCAGATCTAAAGGCATATCACCTGGAGGCTGATGCAAAGGTCTTTTGTATAAACCAGACTATAGGCACGTCACCTGGAGGCTGATGTTAAGGTATTTTGTATAATAATAATAATAAACTTTATTTATTGAGGATACAAAACCTG
>NW_018406319.1:213757-214054 GCF_002113885.1 Mizuhopecten yessoensis
CAGGTACGTCACCTGGAGGCTGACGCTAAGGTCCTTTGTATAAACAAGGTTATAGGTACGTGAACTGGAGGCTGACGCTAAGGGCTTTTGTATAAATAAGGTTATAGGTACGTCACCTGGAGGCTGACGCTAAAGGCTTTTGTATAACTAAGGTTATAGGTACGTGAACTGGAGGCTGACGCTAAGGTCTTTTGTATAAATAAGGTTATAGGTGCGGCGTAAACTTGTAGGATAGGCATAGTGATTATTCTACACTTATTTAACTTTCATGATCGACAGAATGATAATCAAACAGTT
>NW_018406319.1:217658-223813 GCF_002113885.1 Mizuhopecten yessoensis
GGTTATGTTTCAGTAATATAACTTGTATGATATACAGAATAGTTATGTTTCAGTAATGTAATTTGTATGATATACAGAATGGTTATGTTTCAGTGATGTAATTTGTATGATATACAGAATGGCTATTGTTCGGTAATGTAATGTGTATGATATACAGAATGTTTATGTTTCAGTAATGTAACGTATATGATATACAGAATTGCTATGTTTTAGCAATGTAATGTGTATGATATACAGAATGGTTATGTTTCAGTAATGTAACTTGTATGATATACAGAATGGTTATGTTTTAGCAATGTAATGTGTATGATATACAGAATGGTTATGTTTCAGTAATGTAATTTGTATGATATACAGAATGGTAATGTTTCAGTAATGTAACTTGTATGATNGGGTAATGTTTCAGTAATGTAATTTGTATGATATACAGAATGGTTATGTTTCAGTAATGTAATTTGTATGATATACAGAATGGTAATGTTTCAGTAATGTAATTTGTATGATACACAGAATGGCTATGTTCGAGTAACGTAACTTCTATGATATACAGAATGGTTATGTTTCGGTTATGTATTTGTATGATATACAGAATGGTTATGTTTCAGTAATGTAATTTGTATGATATACAGAATGGTAATGATTCAGTAATGTAATTTGTATGATATACAGAATTGTTATGTTTCAGTAATGTAACTTGTATGATATACAGAATGGTTATGTTTCAGTTATATATTTGTATGATATACAGAATGGCTATGTTTCAGTAATGTAACTTGTATGATTTACAGAATAGTTATGTTTCAGTAATTACCTTCTTTGTTAAACATAATAGTTATGTTTCAGTAACGTAATTTGTATGATACACAGAATAGTTATGTTTCAGTAATGTAACTTGTATGATAGCCAGAATGACAATAATACGGTGATGTAACTTTTAGATAGAGAGAATGATAATTACAGTGTCATGCAAATTGATTGATAGGTAATGTAATGTGTATGATATACAGAATGTTTATGTTTCAGTAATGTAACATGTATGATATACAGAATGGCTATGTTTCAGTAATGTAATGTGTATGATATACAGAATAGTTATGTTTCAGTAATGTAACTTGTTTGATATACAGAATAGTTATGTTTCAGTAATGTAACTGGTATGATATACAGAATAGTTATGTTTCAGTAATGTAACATGTATGATATACAGAATAGTTATGTTTCAGTAATGTAATTTGTATGATATACGAAAGGGTAATGTTTCAGTAATGTAACTTGTATGATATACAGAATGGTACTGTTTCAGTAATGTAACTGGTATGATATACAGAATAGTTATGTTTATAGTAATGTAATTTGTATCATAAACGGCATTGTTGTGTTTCAGTAATGTTACTTGTATGATATACAAAATGATAATTTGACATTAATGTGTTACTAATGATTGGCGGAATGACACTTATACAGCAATATAACTTTTATGAAACCTATCCAATAAGTATACATGTACTAAAGAAATACAAGAATACACACTGAACCGAAACCAACTGTAGTATTACCACACGTAAACTAGATACCTGGTAAGAACCCCCTTTCGGGTATTGTTAACAGAGGCGGACGATGGCCAACTACCCGGTACGTCGAGAACATCACCAGCACCTATAGGATTGATGACGTTATATGTGAAGGGACAGAGGAACGTCTGGCCGACTGCAGATACAGTGAAAGGTACGACGAACTTTGCTATGAGAGGGATAACAATCAGGTGGCTGTCATGTGTGACACGTTTGGAAAGCAAACTGGCACTGAAGGTAAATATAATTAGGGGGGGGGGGGGGATTTAATAATTATATAAGAACTATGATTTTTTTTACATGTTTTTAAGATGAATTTTCTTTATGAAATTTATGTCTGGTATGGATTCGGAGCTATTCCATTTTAATATCAGATATTGTATATTATATGTACAGTAAGAAAATTACACAAAGCACATCATATCTCTATTTATATGAGTATAGATGTTTTAAATATGTAATATATCGGATATATCTTTTTTGTTTAAATCTGGACATCTTTTGCTAGTTTTATGAAATAATGGCTCCTTGAATTAATGTTCAGTTGACTTATGTGCAAACAAATATAGAGATCACACAACCTGCAATGGATGGATCACCGTTTTATTTTTGCCGCAATTGTATACCAAAGCGAAACCCCCTTTCTGCAGGGTCCAATATGAGTGGCCTCTTACACATCATGCAATGGGTAGTAGCAGGTATACACATCATGCAATGGGTAGTAGCAGGTATACACGTCATAGCAATGGGGAGTAGCAGGTATACACGTCATAGCAATGGATAGTAGCATGTATACACGTCATATCATTGGGTAGTAGAAGGTATAAATGTCATACCAATGGGTAGTAGCAGGTATACACGTCATAGCAATGGTTAGTAGCAGGAATACACATGTAATGGGTAGTAGCAGGGATACACGTCATAGCAATGGGGAGTAGCAGGTATACACGTCATAGCAATGGATAGGAGCAGGTATACACGTCATAGCAATGGTAGTAGCAGGAATACACATGTAATGGGGAGTAGCAGGTATACACGTCATAGCAATGGATAGGAGCAGGTATACACGTCATAGCAATGGTAGTAGCAGGAATACACATGTTATGGGTAGGAGCAGGTATACACGTCATAGCAATGGGTAGTAGCCGGTATACACGTCATAGCAATGGGTAGTAGCAGGTATACGCGTCATAGCATTGGGTAGTAGCAGGAATAAACACGTCATAGCAATGGGTAGTAGCAGGTATAAACGTCATAGCAATGGCTAGTAGCAGGTATACACGTCATAGCAATGGATAGTAGCATGTATACACGTCATATCATTGGGTAGTAGAAGGTATAAATGTCATACCAATGGGTAGTAGCAGGTATACACGTCATAGCATTGGGTAGTAGCAGGTATACGCGTCATAGCAATGGATAGTAGCAGGTATACACGTCATAGCAATGGGAAGTAGCAGGTATACACGTCATAGCAATGGGTAGTAGCAGGAATACACATGCAATGGGTAGTAGCAGGTATATATACGTCATATTAATGGGTAGTAGCAGGTATACACTTCATATTAATGGGTAGTAGCAGGTATACACGTCATAGCAATGGGAAGTAGCAGGTATACACGTCATAGCATTGGGTAGTAGCAGGTATAAACGTTATAGCAATGGGTAGCAGCAGGTATACACGTCATATTATTTCTTCTAAAGGAAACGTACTTGAAAGGATGTTGTTACTTAGGAAGATTTCATCAAATAACTTATAAGTCTCCCGGTACTTTCTAAATCGTCATCAGGTAACTACGTAATAAATATACCAGTACTTCAGGAAATATCCTCACATTTTGGAATTGTCACTGGTAACGCAAACAGTGCCCTGTCCTTCTGCTGCTCAGGGTCTACATAGTTACAAATGAGTGTCCCTATGAAGGAGTTACAGGCAGCTTAACTTTACATTGATCTTCCTGGAATGATTTAGATATTGAATTTGTCATGTCTGAAGAAAGCCAACAGAGAAGCAGGACACAGCATTACAATTAATATTACTTGATTTCCTTCCCAATCAAGTCATGTAAGTTAAGCCTGGTCCATGTAAGATAACCATGCTTGATTGTATTATGTTACACGGGCTTATTACAAGGCGGATGGATGCAATAACAAAACGGCGTAACTCCGAATGAATAGTTGTTTGTTTTTTCTTGTAAGTTTGTTGATTTGATGACCAGTTCAATAGAAAGATGTAGCAGTTTTAGGGTATTGAAAATCCATTTTCTTGGATTATTTTGTGATTAATCATGGATAAAATATTTCATTATTTAGAAAACTACATAATGGCGACCGTTTGTAAATGTAATTAGAAGTAAAAATGAGAGAACAAAAAATGTCTCATATATAATGGTAGATGAATAGAGAATTCTTACCTCCTAGATCATATATTGGTATAAAGCTCTGAGCAGGAATTCTCCATACATCTCGATTACAAACGAAAGAGTCTTGTCATATTTCCTAATCCGCTGTACTAAATAGCGGCCATGTTGTACAGGAGACGTCCGCCTGATTGGAGGGCCTTCCGACGCGGAGGGTAGGTTAGAGATTTACCATGACGGTCAATGGGGAGTGGTTTGTGACGACGACTGGAACTACACTACTAACGCTATGGTCGTTTGTCGTCAACTCGGCTACAGGTATGCTATTCAACTTTGGCTACGAGATTGAATTAATCACATGATAATTCCTAACCTCCATTGCCATATTTTTTGGTGGAGTTCATTTTCTTGACTACGGGTTAATATTCTTACAATATGCCTTTTTTCTATCACGGGAATAGTGTAACGGAAAAATGTATCCCTTGGGATTTGGTTGTCGTTGTTGCCGTTTGCCATTGTATCAGTCACCAAGTTCGAAAACGACGTTTCGTTATTGGAGACACAAAGAGGCGAACGTATAAATAACGTTAAGGAGCAAAATAGGAAATAGCAATTAAGTCATGATAGAAATGACTGAATTCAATGGTACATTGATCGATTTCTATCGTTATACTAATGCTAGAAACAAAAGATATGATTAGCAAGTAGTCAATCATTGTGATTGTATTGTAATGGCATATTGAACGAGGATTATGAAATGTTGTTCTGAATTCGAAAGACAAATAGTTAACAAAGACGTCATGCTTGATGCAAAATATTTTATAGAAGATTCTGATCGTGAGATTACAAGGATTTAAGTTGATTTAGACGTTATAAAATTTCGTTAACAAACTTAACATACATGCCATGATAAATGCTTGATGTACGCGGATGTGTTATGCTTGTCTATATTGAATGGGATCACTTAACAAGAATTGCAATGTCCAGAGTCAAATAATGTACCAGATCTGCTTTGACCCTTTCTCCCAGGAACATTTCTCTTACAGTGTTGTCTTGAGAAGCAAAGTGCCCTTGTCTAGTATTTCGGGCACTATGCCTTCCACGTTTTTGGCTTTGCTATATGTACCTTAACAAGAATATCATATGTAAAGATTAGATAACAAATCAGCATATACAGTGAATATGAAGTTTATTATTTTTCTAAATATCGAATCATTTCATTTCGTGAATAAAAAAGGACGAGAAGAAACATTCCAAATTACAATTAGCATGATTGACATTTGTAATAGAAGGTCAACACATAAATCAATAGTCATTGAAATTTTACAGATTAAGTGTATTGCTCAAAACTAAGTTTAAAGACCAGCCATTAACTTGTACATTGTATAACATACCAGTAGATATAGCTTCATTGGTCTTAACAGTGGTGGACAATGGCCAGGTACATGGCATGGAACAAGCTCTAGCTACTATTGGATAGGCGACGTTAGTTGTGAAGGGACAGAGAACCGTCTAGCTGACTGTAGGTACATGGAAAGTTATAACCGAAGTTGCGATACCAGGGGACGCTATCAAGTATCTGTACAGTGTAACATAAGTGTGTCGCTAACAACGTCTACAGCCCTATATGTCGGACAGACAAACAGCACATCTCCTATCCCGACAGTCCGAGGTAAGTTGAGCAGATGTATGGACTGCTTTTGAGAGTTGATTGGTATAGAATTTGGTCAAGCTTTTAAAATTGTACGGCTTAAAGTTTATAGGTGAAGATACAATTAAGTGGTTCATTATAATCATTGTTAACATCATCAGGTGGTGTGTACCTAACGTTAACGGACAACATAAACATAAGATGTCCTTGACCCAGTATTAAAATGCATCCATTTAGGGATTGTATCCAGAAATTAAATGACTAATTGTTAGTCATCGTAGTATCAGAACTCTGAGATAATAAACTGTAATAATAAACTGAAATAATAAACTGTAATAATTCTAACCTAACTTCCCTCCCAACCAATAAGACAGTGTTTGCTCTTCTTGTATTTCCCAAACCCTGCTCTGTAGCACGTATAATCCAGCAGAGTGGTGAGATAATTGCTCACTCTATGGAAGAAGCGCCAAAATTGGCATATGAAAATATAGGTTTGGAGAATTTGCCTTCATACCTGCACGAAATTGAAAAAAGTCGTCTACTCCTTCTTAAACTGCAATAAAATAGAAATGT
>NW_018406319.1:229796-230161 GCF_002113885.1 Mizuhopecten yessoensis
TTGGTAGTTTACTAACTGATACAATAGAAATGTTACCGTCATGGTAAATACCAAACATTTGCAGCTAGGTAATTTACTAACTGATACACTAGGAGGCTGATCAAATAGAAATGTTACCGTCATGGTAAATACCCAACATTTACAATTGGTAGTTTACTAACTGATACAATAGAAATGTTACAGTCATGGTAAATACCAAACATTTACAGCTAGGTAGTTTACTACTGATACAATAGAAATGTTACCGTCATGGTAAATACCAAACATTTACAGCTAGGTAATTTACTAACTGATACACTAGGAGGCTGATCAAATAGAATTGTTACCGTCATGTTAAATACCCAACATTTACAGCTAGGTAGTTT